>NW_020194720.1:1287429-1372831 GCF_003025115.1 Trichoderma citrinoviride | reverse complement strand
TTTTTAATTCCGTCCTTGATGTATTTTTGTTGAGGCCGATCGGGCAACAAATCTAACCTCTTGATTCTTTATTCTCGTTCTCATATTGTATGCTCTAGATAGTCGTTGGTGATGAGACTCTTGCTCATTGATATGCCACCCATTCATGTGAAAGCACTTGCTCTCTCTCTCTCTCTCTCTCTCTCTCTCTTTGGAATCGAACAAGCATGGAATTCCCATCACACTCAGCTCGGCCAACTCAAAAAGATGTTGCCAATGAGTGCCATCCCCTACCTACTCTACTATACCTCACACCCTTACGTATCCAACTATCTGCCTGCAACGCACATAACTTACGTGGTCTCGAAGAATATGCTGGTCTGATGGATTCCCCCGTTTCCCGGGTATCGCTCGTGGACTTTCCAGATCGGGACCCCGACAACCTCACTTCTTCTTCTTCTTCTTCTCCTCGTCAACTTATTATTAGAATGAGCCCGGCCATCTGGCGTTGATATGGCTAACCTGAAAATCTAGCCTCGACAACGCTAATCTGCTCTATGATAAACGAACATGTTCCCTTATAAATGGCCCTGCCCCCTTTCTCCGGTCGGAATTACGTGCCTTTTCGCTGATAAAAGCCCCCCCTGTTATCATAAGAGAAAAGGTGGAAAGGAACAAGACTCTCAGTTTCCCCTTCGAGACTATGTAATGGATCTTTGTAGATCAAGTAGATCAAGCCAACTGAATGATTACATTGACCCCATCGCAACTCTCATCCTCCACCAGTAATATCAACTCTCGTCGACGTAGTTTCTATAGCCTCTCTCATCATATCTTGCATCATCTACGGCGACATGGTCACCGTCGGCGTCCCCCCTCCCGCCCTCCACTGCGAAGCTAGCTTCGAAATCCTCTTCTGCTGCAGGATCCTGCGCACCACCCTCGTCGTGTCCTCGTCCCCCGTGTTGAGCAGCGCGTCCACCACCGGCCACACCCGCCCGTCCTCCCTCGCCATCGCCTGCTCGACCAGCACGCTGATCCATCGCGACGACAGCCGCGCTCTCGTAATTCCGCCGGCCAGCCCTTGCCTCGTGAACCGGAACGCCAGGTCCATCTCGCCCGCCTCGGCGCACTTTGTAATCAGCAGGCTCAGTGACGAATTCGTCTGCTTCGGGTCCTCGTCTTCGGAGACTACTTGGTCTGCGTACTCCTTTGCAAAGTACTTTGCCGTGGCCTCGTCAGCGCTGTGGATGAGCAGCGTCTGGATCATCCTCGCGTTGGGCGGCTCCGCGCCGCAGAGCTTGGCCCGATCCCGGTACAGCGAGAGAGCCCTCTGGCTGCCGTGAGTCTGGGCCAGCGCCTCAATCACGGCGGCTGCGGCCGCGTGAGGCACAGGGCGTGCACCGGCTGCCTCCCGCACCGCCGCCTCGGCGCCGTCCAGGAGCTCCGGACGGCTCCTGAGGAGCGCGTGCAGCCTCCTGGTCTGGCTGCGCCCGACCCTCAGGCCGCTGTCTTCCATGATGCCAAACGTTCGGATGGCCGCTGTCAGGTCTCCGCTGCCGACAAAGGCCTCGACGACGGCCTCGTAGTGGTGCGTCTGGGCTCTGATGCGCTCTGACGCCATGGCCAGTGCCTCTGACGCGAGCCGGGCATCTGCGTTCCTGGCCGCCGTCCCCAGCACATTCTCGATGATGCCGTCCGACGGCTGCACCAGGTGATTCTGCACCACCGAGAGCCAGCCGAAGAGGGTGCCCGCGTGGTGATATGCCTGGCTGCACACGTCCAGGGCGTAGTATGACAAGCTGATGACAACGGGGTCGGTGCTGCCGCCGCCGCCCATGTTCTTGCGTCTGTAGAGAAGCTGCAGCATTTCGTCCAGGAACCCGTGCCTCCCAAACACCAGGATGAAGATGTCGTACACCCAGGCGTCGAGCTTGGCCCCTTGCTCAACCATCTCCGTGAGTCTCGCGTACGCCAGCTCATACTGCTCGTCCCGCAGCAGCCCCACCACCACCGTCTGCTTCACTGGCGTGTCGATGGTGAACCAGTACTCTTGCATGATGTGCAGAATCTCCATGCGCATGGCGTAGTCCGGGTGGTTCATCAGCGCTCGCAGCGCGCCGTTGCACAGCTCCGCCGTCGGCTTTATCCCCTGCTCGACCATGTCGTCCAGGAGCCTCCGGAGGCCGTCGACGGAGCCTCGAGGATCGGCCATGGCGTCCATCATGCACTCGTAGATGAAGGGCGTGAGGGGCCGGTTCTCGACACGCACGAGATGCTGCACCAGCTGGACGATTCGTAGATGCGCGTCCACTTCCTGGCCGCTGGCCGGCGCCTCTTTCTTGACCTTGCGAAGCCAAGCCAGTGCTGCCATGATCTCGTCCATGGTGCTCGCTTTGAGCGCCTCCTCTGATGGCGCCGCGGGGGAGAGGAGCCTCTCTTTCCAGGACCGGGACATGGCGTCCAGGGATATGCTTCCATAGTCGTCATCTGCATGTTGCGCCTCACTTGGCTGAGACGCTGTCTGAGAGGGAGCCTGTGATGAGTCTTGACCTGTGATACCACCTGTCGATGCAAAGCCAGAACTCGTCTCGTAGCACCGCACATGCACCGGCACCGGCCTCGCCCTCGCCCTCGCCCTGGCAGCAGCTTGTCGCCATCCCGCCGCTCGCGTGCCAGACAAGTTCAAGCTCTGTCGCCGAAGCGCCGTTCGCAGCGCCAGCTGATCAAACGACGGGCACAAGCAGCGCCACAGCCCGTCATACAGCAGTTGGCCGCGCTGCATAGTCGACAGAATGGACTATGTTGCGACAGCTTCAAGTTCCTCAAAGAACGAGGCTGAAGGCTGAGGCTGAGGCTGAGGTTGGCAATTTCAAAGGTGGAGGCTCAGAATAATTTTTGGCGCGGAAAGCCTTCCGAAAAAGGCTCCAATGTACCCTCCCACCCGCAAACCGGTACGGCGGTACTTTGTCTGTCTTGCTTCCGGGACACGGGTCATGCACATGGCGGGGTTCTTCCACATGCATCCGCCCAAGCTTCGATTCTAAACCTCCCGTCACCAACAAACGAACTCAGACAAACCTCCAACCCACGACAGCCTCGCCCTCCTCCTCGCCGCGACACACCCGCCAACCCAAAAACAACCGCATACACGCCAAACATCTCAGCTACCCCCATCGCCCACCAGAGGCGCGAATCCACCCCAATCATGGTACGCCTGACGTTGCCTCGTTCTTCAGCCTCGTCCAGTCCTCCCCCATCACTAACCCCAAATCAAAACCGCAGCTTCCCCTCGGATTGCTCAACGCCGCCCAAGGCCACCCCATGCTGGTCGAACTCAAGAACGGGGAGACTCTAAATGGACACCTGGTCATGTGCGATACTTGGATGAACCTCACCCTCAAAGAGGTCGTCCAGACGAGCCCGGTGCGCTTACTCTCTCCCCCCCCTCTCTCTTTCTCTTCTCTCTTTGCTCTCCCCTAACTAGCATTGCCATTATTCTTCTAACATGACCGTATCGTGTATTCAGGAAGGCGATAAGTTCATGCGTCTCCCAGAAGTCTACGTCAAAGGCAACAACGTACGTTGCCCCCCTTATCACACTGAACACCTCAAAGCTCTCTCTCTATCTCTCCCCCTCTCTCTTACCCATGGGAAAACAAACCTCACAACTCACCCTCCTTGAAAAAAACAGATCAAATACCTCCGCGTCCCCGACGAAATCATCGACCAAGTAACCGAACAGCAAAAGAACCAACAAGGCGGCTTCCGCGGCGGTCGCGGCGGCGGCGGCCACCACAACCAGTCAAGAGGCGTCGACCACCATCACTCCGGCGGCGGTCGCGGAGGCGGCGGCGGCGGTGACAGGGGTCGCGGCGGAAGGGGTGGAGGCAGAGGGCGCGGTGGAAGGGGGGGACGTGGCCAGTAAAAGAAGAAAGAAAGAAGAAGAAGAAGCAAGGGGGAAAACGTTAAAGCGAAGCGATCGAAGCAACGAAACCGAAACGATGAGCGAATAATGTTGACGAACGGGATTTGAGAAGCCATAGGATTTGGAGAAGAAGGTAATGAGGAAGATGAAGGGAGGATGTGATAGTGACGTGCAGTACTATCATGTGCTTATTATCACGGTCAGCAATGGAAGAAAAGACAGGTGAATGGACGGCGACTCTTCACGCGAAATTCGACAGCGGCTGGCGGCAGGCAACTACGACGATAGGATTACTCGGGCAGAAACTGGTTCAACGTTACATGCACGACGTCCTCCGATGCTCTCTGTGTCGCCTTTGGATACGGAAGCTGCTCATTGTAAGCGCTGTCATGAGTTAGGGTACATAGAGGCACTGGGCGTTCTGACCACGTCGTTGGGGGGCTTCATGAACCGTAAGACAGCATCACGAAGCGGATGATGGATGTCGACATCATATATTCATATAAAAAGAAGAAAAAAAACTGGAAATTTTCTAATCGACCGTCTACAAGACCATCCATTTCAACCAATGACTTACTACTCATTAATGCCTCATAAATCTAATGCAACTGCTTCGTTGCGTGTCATCATCCTTGGATACCCATCAATGCTGAACCAATGGAGCCATCCTTTTCCTGTGCTTACACCAACGCCCTTGATTCAAGCCAGCCGTTCCATTCTAAATACTATAAAAGAAAGCCATCCGTGACGGCCCTTAGAAGTGGGCAACGGCCACGGCAACGGCCTGCTTGTCAGCATGCGAGATGGAGACGGAGACCTCCTTCACGCCGGCTTGCTTAGCAGCAGCAGCAGCGTCACCATGAAGCTGTGAAATCAAATGTTAGCAGATGCTCTTTCATACATACACGAGTCACAAAAACTTACAGAAACAACGGGTGCGCCAGTGTCGTCCTTGAGGATCTCAATGTCCTTGAGGGCAGCGCCAGCTCCCTTGCTGGCAACACCAAGTGCCTTGAACACGGCCTCCTTTGCGCTCCACCGGCCGGCAAACGAGCTCTGCGGGCTAGGAGCGCTCTTGCAGTAGGCAACCTCCTGGGGGGTAAAGTTGCGCTCAATGAACGTGTCGTTGTCGATGTTGATGGCGGCAATGTCCTCGACATCCACGCCCACGTTGCTGTTCTTGCCCGCCACCTTGTGCGCGAGCGCCTCAATCACCTGCTGCGTCTCCTTGGCGACGGTCGGAGAGACAGTCTTCTCGGACGCCTTCATGAAGTTGGGCGGGAACTTGAGCTCTGCCGTCTTCTTGTCCTCGGCCACACGAGCATCGGGGTTCATCAGAACCGCGCTGAGCTGGTCGTCGGTGTAAGGCGGGTTGGCCTTGGAGACAAACAGGGCGTTGTTGATCATGCCGTTGTGGAAGAAGCGGTAAGCCTTCTTCTGTCGGGACTCAACCTTGGCACGGTACGCGTCGTACGTCTTCTCGTCCAGGGTGGCGAACAGGTACTTGGGGTGAACGCCGACGGCCTGGGCTCCCTTCTGGCCGAAACCGAACGAGGTGAGCGAGAAGGCCTTGACACCGTCGGTCTGGATGCTGCGGCTGGGGTAGACAATCAGGTCGTAGTTCTCCATGATGGGGTCAATGTTGTCGGCATTCCGGTTGCCAGGGACCAGGCCGGTGTTGAGGATCTGCAGACCACCGTTCATCATCCAAGCACCAGCAGCACCCTTGGGGTGGCCGGTAAGGTACTTCTGGAAGACACCGAGGATGGCGTTGCCCTTGCTTCGGCCAAGGTGGCGCAGCTGCTGGCAGATGGCCGACGACTCGTTCTTGTCGTTGGCGCCCGTGGACGTGCCGTGGAACGAGGCCACCTTCAGGTCGTCGATGGTGAGGCCCCATGTGGCAAGGGCTCCGCGGAGAGGAGCGATGCTGGGGTCGTTCTTCCAGAAGTTGTTGCCCATGCTTCGGAGGAGCTCCTTTTCTTGTCGGACGGCCTCCTTCTGGATGTGCAGGATGCGCTCCTGGGCGTACTCCTTCTCGTCAAAGACACCGCCCTGGGCCTTCATGGCCTCAATCTCATCATGAAGGAACTCCAACTCGGACTCTTCCCACTGCTTGATCTGCTTCTTGCGACGCTCAATCTGCCTGCGACGGTAGTTGATGTCAAGCAGGGGCGACGGGAACTTGCCGGGATGCTCTCGCGCGGAGGTGAGAACACCCTGACCAGGAGCAGGGACGGATCGTCCGATCTTGTCGGAGGCGGTGGTGGTAAAGGCAAGGATACCGTGGATGGGGACTCCCATATCCAGGGCCAGCTGAGCAGTCATGATGACCTGGACACCGCATCCCTGAGACTCCATGAAGCCGTTTCGCGTGGTGGTCGTGGGACGTGACATCTCGGCGGGGGTACGGCCGTGGGCAAACTCATCCAAGCTGTTGCTGGTGGCCTTCATGTTGGCAAACTCATATGAACCCTCCTCACCAAAGTCGTCAAAGCCACCGACCAGACAGATGCGGGCCTTGCCTTCCAGAATCGTCTCCACACCAATGTCAACAGACTCGATAGCGGTAGCGCAAGCACCGACAGGAGTCTTGATGGGACCGGACGAGGAGAGCAGCAGCATGTTGACCCAGGCAGACATGGTGTTGATGAACGACTCCTGCAGGATGTCGTTCTGGAGGGGCTTGTCGAGGAATCGCGCCTTGTGCATGCCGCGCAGAGCCTTGGCACCACCCATACCGGAGCCGACAATGTTACCGACCTCGGAGACGTGAACGTACTTGTAGAACTCGTACGGGTCGGTGATACCAGACGACAACAGAGCTTCGGCAACCGACACGAGGAGGAACAGGGTGACGGGGTCCACCTGGCTGATGATGTCTTCGGGAACACCATATCGCTTGGGGTCCCAGCCGGTCGGGATCTGACCAGCGACCAGTCTGTCAAAGCGCAGAGCCTTGGGGATCCAGAGCGAGGCGCCCTTTTTCACCCGGATAATGTACTCTCCACTCTCGGGGATCTCAAAGATCTCGACCTTGTCACCGTGCTCGCGCTGGAACTCCTCGGCCGTCTCCTTGGAAGCCTCAAACGGCTCAAGGTCCTCCTGAATGACGACCTCGTGGAGCAGCTGCTTCTTGTTGGGGTCGTATCCGTCGAAGAGCTCGGGCTCGATCAGGCGGATACCGGAGTGCTCCAAGATGTGCTTCTCGTACTTTTGCTTGACATCCTTGTCATCGACGGGCTCGCCAGTCTTGGCATCCACCCAGCCGGCGTAGGGCTTGCCCTTGAGGGGACCGTTGTGGTTCTTGATGAGGCCCATGATCCAGGCCATCTCGATGCAGCCCTCGAGCGAAAACTCGCCATAGGCCTCCATCTCCCATCGGGTTCGGGAGTTACCCCAGGGGCCGACTTCGGCAAAACCGGTCACGACGACGACCTTGTCCAAGTCGACCATGCCCTTGAGCTGCTCATTGAGAGGAGCCACCTCCGTCTTCCAGTCGGGAAGGCGGGGGAAGTCGCACTTGATGTTGGCACGGGGCTCGATGGTCTTCTTCTTGTAAAGAACCTCGGAGTCGGCTCCGTTGACAATGGTGTTCTCGATGGCGCTCTCCTTGGAGACGGCTCTGCGGATCTCGCTCGTCTCCATGATGTCCTTGCGAAGCTTGGTCATGGATTCGTTCAAGTTGGGGATGAACTGCAGACCGCCGTTCAAGTCGGCAAAGACGGGCTCGGACTGGCAGAGATCAACGATGGTAGCTGACATCAGGCCCAGAAGGTTGAAGGCCATCTCTTGCTGGGAAAAGGTTCGCACGCCAAAGGCCTCGACGCCCTCTGCGACCACGTTGTTGCCAGACATGAGACCAGTGCCACGAGTCCAGCCGATGACAGCACCGCAGATGGTGAGGTAGTGGCCCCAGTCCTCGGAGTGCCATCGGTTGAAGAGGGTCTCGAGAGCCAGCTTGGACTCGGAGTAGAGACCATCGTTACCAAAGGTGCCGTGGTTGGGAGACAGAGGGAGGACGACCTGGGCGGGACGGGTCTCGAAGCCGCGCTCAGCCTTTTGCGTCTTGACGCAGCCGAGCATGCGGATCAGGTTGGTCAGCATGATGCGGTGAGCAAGCTCCGACTTGGAGTCGATGTTGTCAATCTGTCGGCCGTTCTCGGGAATGGCGGCGAACGGGACGATGTAGTCGAGATCCCAGCCAAGACCGTTCTTGGTGTCGTAGATGTAGTTGACGAGGGCCTCCACATCCTGCTTGCTTCCCTGGTTGAAGGGCACCACGACAATCTGAGAGCCGCGGGAACCAAAGCGTGCGTACATGGACTGGTAGTACTCGGTGACCTGTCGAGAGAACCGACTCGTGGTGACCACAACCTTTGCACCTCCGCTGATGAGGCCCTGCAGGACCTCGGCACCAATGGAGCCGGCACCGGCACCCGTCATCAGGACATACTTGTCCTGGAACGTGACACCGTCCTTGGCAGCCTCCTCAAGGCAGTTGAGGTAGACGGCCGTGAGCTTCTTGCTGTAGTCCCAGCCATGCAGGGACTTGCGCTTGAGGTGGAGGAAGGGGATCGTCTCGACTCTGCCCTTGTTCGGGCTTGAGCCCTTGAAGCCTGGCTTCCTGCCCTTGCCGTTCTCCTTGGGGATGATCTGGCTCTCGTTCATGGCCAGGGAGCGCAGAACATCGCCGTACAGGCTCTTGATCTCGAGCTGAGAAGTCTTGGACATCTTGTGCTGCTGCTTGATCAACTTGTAGATACGCTGCAGGTCGTTCTGCACCTTGGTGCGGTTGCCATACTCGGAGATCTTGCCACCCTCGGCCATCTGCTGAACGTAGTGCTCGAGCTTCCGGCAGCTGGCGCGGGGAACTTCCTCGTAGTTGAGGTTGCCGCGGGCGTCCACGGTGGTGCGAGGACCAGTGGGGACAGCGACGTCCTTGTAAGCAGGAGGCAGGTTCAGAACCTCCTTGCAGTTCTCAATGAGCTGCTGTCCGAGCTCCTTGGCAAGCTGGTAGGTCTCGCCGCGCTCGGTAGGGCAGTTGTCGATGTGGTACTGCATGAACTCGAGGAGCTTGGGGTTGGACTTGTTCATGATGCGAATGCACTGGCTGACAATCTCACGGTCGACCGTCTTGAGTCGGCCAAAGATGATGTCGTAGTACATGGAGAGCGCATCTTGACGAGCCCAGTTCCAGGAGGAGTCGTAAGATCTAGCCTTCAATGCGCTGAAGACAGGCTCAATGCCGGAAGCGTAGAAATCACCGTGCTCTGCAGTCCACAGATCCAGCTGGGCCTGAAGGACCTTTTCTGACTTTTGAGACTCGATGTGCGCCTTGTCGCCGGCTCTGAGGTCCATCTTGAGGTATCTAGCAAAGAGCTCCAGCTGCTGCTTGAACAGAGCGCGCTGGTCCTTGGTGAGAGCGTCAATGGCAGCGGGATCCATCATCATGCCTCCCGCACCCCCGTCGGAGCCACCAGAAGCGGCCGCAGTCGTCAAGCTGATGCCAGCATTGGCGGCGTATTTCTGGGCAACTCCGTCGAGGTATGCCTTGGCGTCACCATCGTTTCCAAGACGAGCAGGAGGCTCCATGGTCAAGGCCAGCAGCAGTACTCCGTCTTGTCTGCCGGGACCGAGGCCCCATCTTGATTCCAGGTATTTCCTTGCCACGGTGATGTTGAAGCCACCAGGCATCTTAGAGGAGATGAACCTGGCGATGAGGGACTGTGTGTGCTTGCCAAGGTTGCCATCGAAGGTAGCCTGCATGGAAGCGCTGAGCTCGTCGAGAGGCGTATCTTCGGGTTTCTCAGGCGTTGTACCGAATTCCTTGCCAAGATCACCGAGGATTTCATTCTGAAGGGTGGATTTGCCTATAAACAGTCACAATTAGCTGCTGGATCAATCTTTGTTTTACCGCCTCTGTTTCCCCCCCTACTGTTTGCTAATGTTTCCATCTGCTGCAGGTGGAGGGGTAAAATCCAAAGAGGCGGGGCGAGGGGCTGTTCAACTAACCTCCAACCAGATCCTTGATGGCCTTGCTCAGAGGCACCTCAGTCAGAGACTTCTTGAGCTTTTGCGCAACCAGGGTGTGCACAATGTCGACGGCCTGCACAGGCTGATCGGGAACCTGGGCTGCAGGCCCGGCGCTGGGAGCCGGAGCAGCAGCAACTGGGGCAGCAGCCGCAGGAGCACCGGCAGCGGCTGGTGCAGCGGGGGCAGCCGATGAGCTCGCCGCGGGTTCGGGTTCTTCTTCCACAGGGTCGACATCGTAGTAAATCTCCTTGGCATCCTTGTTGTAGCAGAGGATCTGTCGCTGGACCGACTTTGCGGCATCGTAGGCCTCGTACTTGGAGGCCAGTGTGCGCTTGGCCATGACCCCAAGGGTGTCTGCGGGGCCGATTTCGACGATGCGCTCGGCGTTTCTCTCTGCCAGGAAGACATCCTGGGTCTCAATCCACCTCACGGGAGAGGCAAATTGGTATGCCAGCAGCTCGACGAGGAGCGTGTGGGCGAGCTCCTGCTCGACTTCGGGACGCATGATGGGTGGTGGTGGTGGTGGTGTCGTGAGGGCGTAAGAGGAAGTCGTCGTTGTTGGACTGAGGAGGGTATCAATTAGGAGGATATAAGTCGACTGTGAGGCGGCCGGCGATGCTGGTCGTGCTCCTCAAACGGCTGCTCAGGGGATGAATGTAGGATGTCCCGCTGCTTGAGCTGCTTCGGCCAGACGCTGATGGTGATTCTGCACCGACTCTCCGTGACCTTGAGGGGCAGCAGAGGAGAGAAGGGTTTTGGGAATGGCGGAGGGCAGAGAGGACGAGCAGAAGCGGGATTGGTTTGGCAATATGATGAGAAACGGGGCCGCCGCCGCTGCGCGAGAAAAGCCTGGTTACAAGTAGAGCGTGCTCGTTTCCAATTGCCGCCTCGATGGTTGGACGGATGGAAGGAAGCGAGCGTCTTGATTGTTGAATCGCGACCCACCGCCAGTGGCCGACGATGCAAAAAGCATTGGGGGGGACGCCGGGGCCGCGTTGGCTGCAAGTACCGGGGTACAAGGGCGGTACAGCAGGCGGTACAACGGGCAGTACAACAGGCCGTATGGCGGCGGCACAGCAGCGATACAGCGGGCTCAGGGCAGCGACAGGGCAGTGACACAGCAGCGACATGGGTCGCTCCCTCCACGCGGCTGCTGCAGGTGCATTGGGCTGCTCAACCATATTCGCGCGCTACGCCTCATCGGGCAAGAACCGGTGGACCCGGCTCTGGGTGCCGTGGCGCTGGTCCCCCGAAATGAAGCCACTCTTGCAGCCAAAAAGAAATAATTTTCTTCTGAGCCCTTAGCGGGGCACATGGTGTAGCTTGCCTGTATGTACTTCATACCCGCGCGTGCTTGTGCTTGTTCATGCCCGGCTGGCAGCGCGCGTGGCAGCCCTCAATTGGCGAGGGGCAGCGCATGTCGCGCAGGAGTCGCTCAGAAACACTGCGAAAATCGGCAGAAATGGTGCTGATTCCAGCTCCTGCAACTGTGTCTCGTCTGCCCTGATAAGAGCTTGCTGCTGCTGGGCCCCTACTTTGGGTCCTATCGATACGGACCCCTTGAACGGCCTGGGTGCTAAGATAAGCGCTATCGCAATCTTTCTGCCCAAGCAAAAAAAGTTTGTTGCACCCCGCCACTCGCAGTTGGTGGTGTCGCAGAAGGGAAGGGGGGGCAAACGCTGTTAGAGGCTTTGTACAGGTACCTGAACCCTTTCGAAACAGCTTCTGGCATTGAACCTCTGCAATTTGATGATACACCACCCACCGCTTCCGGAGCAACGATAAGCGGTTTCCCGACATGGACAACAGTAAAGAGCATGCTTATGGAATCTTTTGCTCTCTTACGCGTGTCCTACCGAGACCTGGAGCATCCTGGAGTTGTGGTCCAGGCCGTCGACCTGACCTGTTATGTCTTAGCTTTGCGGTGCGAGGCTTCTGGATTCTCCAGGGGCGCCAAATTTAGCTTTCTGTCTCTGGCCGAGCAAGTTCCAACCGACGAGGCATTACGACACGGTATCTGGTGGCTTCGGAAGCCCATGCACAGTTGCCTGGCCGTTGCATCTGCCCTATGCTTGTTCTGTACCGTTCGATGAGACGATAATCATCGCCGCTAACGGGCCGACGGGCCTCGATCAGCATCCCTCTTCGGAGTCCGTGAGCCACCTTGGTTGTTAGCCAAAGTATATGAGGCTTCATGGTGTTGTGCTCAGTAATCTGTGTAATTTGTTTGGTCAGAGACAGGTTGAGCTCAAGATTACTGAACGGATGATGATTGCTCATGCAGAAAGAGGTCGAGTTGTTGAAGCCCCAAAAACATGGTGATTCCATATGGCAGTGTTTTGTTTGTTTACTCATATCCCACCAGGCACCGTGATGTCGGCACTTGAAGCAGTTGGGATTGCCTGTATAGGAAATGCAGTACTTGGCATCCCACTTGACGTCTTTCAACACGTCCGAGACGGAGTCAGGAGAGACGAATGCTCGATCTGAACAGGCAGAGAGGCTTGGAAGAGGCTGTTCCCAGCTCGGGGAAAACAAACACCCGACAACAATTGACTTTTGCCATTGACCACCCTCCAGCTCAAAGAGGCGTATCTGTCCCTCCGAGTTATTCCTACCTTGCCGTTGAACGTGCTATTACTATTAGCGTACGTCTCTTGTTGTAGTGTAAGGCAGTCCAGGCTGTTCTCTGTCAAGTTCACCATTTGCTCTTGATTTCACGCAATTCTCTGTGTGGTAGTATCAGCACCTACCTAGTACCTTATTGAACATCTGGGTCAAGACATTGTGCAGCTTCAAGATAAACAAACAGAGACATGCGTGCCCTTTCTGCATGGTTGTTCGTCTCAACACTCGCAAAACGCCGTGATGTCCCTCCTCCCCCCAAAAATGGAGCCCGCTGTCGAGGTACCGGTACCTTCGACCTCTGATGGTGGGGTCCAGCCCAGCTGGGGCAAGGGGAAATTCTCACTGATCCCCAACAGAACTAAAAAAGTTGGCGATTCTGGTGCAAGCTCCCTCCATGAGGTCACTGCGAATGGCGAGCCTCGCCTCGCCCAAGTACTTGGCGAGTACCTGCACCCGCGAGCATACATTGCCTGGCTGCTAAAGTAGCCGCTGTGTGAATTTTCATTAGCGCCGCCGCGTCCAGGGACGTTGAGCGGCATCCAGAGTGTAAATCTCGGCTTCAATCCCTCCCCCCCTCCTCTCGTCCGAGCCTCTCGTCTTTCCCTCATAGTGGCCTTGCACTGCTGCTCTCTTCTCTTCCTCTTCCCTTCTTACTTTTCTCTTCGTTGTGCTTGCTGGGTGTGGTTGTGCTTTCATTGCTCCCGCATCGTCAAGCCTGATTGCCCCATCCCTTTGCCAACCCTCTGTAAGACTTTGATTCTTCAGGCAACCGATTTTTCCTTTTCCCCTTGGGTTGGGCTTTGCACTGCGTCGAATTGGTCTCCGTGCCGGCACAATAGACAAGCCACGAGAGTGACATTCCGTCTCTTGTCTCTAATAGCCGCTTAATTGCCATTAGGTAGGTCACGCATTGTGTTTGCAAGAGTGAGAAGACGAGCAAAATAAACTGATCGTGTTTCTACCCCGCAGACGCAAAACAACCCTCATTATACCCTCTTCACACCGCCCACCATGTACGGCACTGGCACTGGCCCTCAGACGGGCATCTCTACTCCTCGATCCAGCGCCTCTCTGCGACCTCTGAACCTCTCTCACGGCTCTCTCGAAACCTCCTTTCTCGTTCCGACCAACCTCCACTTCCACGCCTCCGAACTGAAAGATCGGTTTGCTGCCAGCCTCCCCCAGGCAACCGACGAGCTTGCCCAAGATGACGAGCCTTCATCCGTACCCGAGCTGGTTGCCAGATATCTGGGCTTCGTTGCCTCCGAGGTAGAGGAGGGAGAGGATGACGCCCAGGGTTCCTACGAGGAGGTCCTCAAGCTGCTGCTTAACGAGTTCGAGCGGGCCTACCTCCAGGGCAACGAGGTCCACGCTCTGGCTGCCACGCTGCCTGGCATCGAGTCAAAAAAGCTCGAGGTCATCCGCTGCTACTACATTGCTCGGGCTGTCTCAAACCGCACCATCAAGCCTCACGAGTCCGCTCTGCTGAGGGCTGCGGACGACCACTCCGCCAAGATCTACACCATCTTTGGCGGCCAGGGCAACATTGAGGAGTACTTTGAGGAGCTGCGCCAGATTCACAAGACGTACTCCACCTTTGTCGGAGAGCTCATCACAAATGCTGCCGAGCAGCTGCAGACTCTGTCCAACCACCCCAGCGCGGAAAAGATGTTCCCCAAGGGGCTGGACATCATGACATGGCTTCACCGGCCGGAGGCCACTCCGGATGTGGACTATCTCATCACTGCACCCGTCAGCTTCCCCTTGATTGGGCTGGTCCAGATGGCGCACTACGAGGTTACGTGCAAGGTCTTGGGCATCCACCCCGGTCTCCTCAGAGAGCGCATCAGCGGAACAACTGGTCACTCTCAGGGTATCGTCATGGCGGCTGCGACCGCGGCGGCCGACTCTTGGGAGTCGTGGCGCGAGATCACCAGCTCCATCCTGACCGTTCTCTTTTGGATTGGCACGCGAAGCCAGCAGGCTTTCCCTACCACATCCATGACCCCTACCATGCTCCGAGAGTCTCAGGAGCACGGCGAGGGTCTCCCCACTCCCATGCTGAGCATCCGCGACCTGTCCCAGGAGGAGGTTCAGAGGCACATTGACGCCACCAACCAATATCTCCCTCCTCACCGTCACATCGGCATCTCTCTCATCAACAGCCCCCGCAACCTGGTCGTTACGGGCCCTCCCACGTCGCTGTACGGTCTGAACTCTCAGCTGCGCAAGGTCAAGGCTCCTACTGGTCTTGACCAGACCCGAGTCCCGCACACCGAGCGAAAGGTTCGATTTGCCAACAGATTCCTTCCCATCACTGCTCCTTTCCACAGCAAGTACCTGGAAGATGCCACCGTCATTATCGATGAGGATCTCAAGGATATCAGCATCGACTCCAGCTCGTTGGGAATCCCCGTCTACGACACCAACACCGGAAAGGATCTCCGTGAAGAGGGCAGCGGTAACATTGTGCCCGCCCTGGTTCGCTTGATCACCCGGGATCCTGTCAACTGGGAGAAGGCGACCGTCTTCCCCCAGGCTACCCACATTCTTGACTTTGGTCCCGGCGGCATCTCCGGTCTTGGAGCGCTGACCAGCCGAAACAAGGAGGGAACCGGTATCCGCGTCATCCTTGCCGGAACCATTGAGGGCACCATGAGCGAGCTCGGATACAAGCCTGAGCTCTTTGACAGAGACGAGGAGAAGGCCGTCAAGTATGCCATTGACTGGGTCAAGGAATATGGTCCGCGTCTCATCAAGACATCCAGCGGCAGGAAGTACGTCGACACCAAGATGAGCCGACTGCTCGGTCTGCCTCCCATCATGGTTGCCGGCATGACCCCTGCAACGGTGCCTTGGGACTTTGTCGCTGCCACGATGAACGCTGGATACCATATCGAGCTTGCCGGTGGCGGTTACTTCAACGCCAAGATGATGACCGCGGCCCTGGAGAAGATCGAAAAGGCCATTCCTGCGGGTCGCGGTATCACCGTCAACCTCATCTACGTCAACCCCCGCGCAATGGGCTGGCAGATTCCCCTCATTGGCCGACTTCGCGCGGAAGGCGTGCCCATTGAGGGTTTGACCATCGGAGCTGGTGTTCCCTCGATCGAGGTTGCTCAAGAGTACATTGAGACTCTTGGCCTGAAGCACATTGCCTTCAAGCCTGGCTCAGTCGAGGCCATCCAGGCCGTCATCAACATTGCCAAGGCCAACCCCACGTTCCCCGTCATTCTGCAGTGGACTGGTGGCCGTGGTGGTGGTCACCACTCTTTCGAGGACTTCCACCAGCCTGTTCTGCAGATGTACGGCAGAATCCGACGACAGGAGAACATCATCCTGGTCGCAGGCAGTGGCTTTGGTGGTGCCGACGATACCTACCCATACATCACTGGTGAGTGGGCCAGGAAGTACGGATACCCTCCCATGCCTTTCGACGGCTGCCTGTTTGGAAGCCGTATGATGGTGGCCAAGGAGGCCCACACCAGCAAGAACGCCAAGCAGGCCATCATCGACGCTCCTGGCCTCGACGACTCCGAGTGGGAGAAGACCTACAAGGGCCCTGCCGGTGGTGTCATCACTGTGCGCTCAGAGATGGGCGAGCCCATTCACAAGCTGGCCACTCGCGGAGTCAAGTTCTGGGCCGAGATGGACCAGAAGATCTTCAACCTCCCCAAGGAGAAGCGTGTTGCTGAGCTGAAGAAGAACCGTGACTACATCATCAAGAAGTTGAACGATGACTTCCAGAAGGTCTGGTTCGGCTGCAACAAGGAGGGCAAGGCCGTGGACCTCGAGGACATGACCTACGCCGAGGTTGTCCGCCGCCTCGTTGAGCTTCTCTATGTCAAGCACCAGTCTCGTTGGATCGATGGTTCCTACACTCGCCTGACTGGCGACTTCATCCACCGAGTTGAGGAGCGATTCACCACCGAGGCTGGCCGACCCTCTCTTCTCCAGAGCTACGCCGACCTCGAGGAGCCTTACAGCGCTGTTGACCGAATTCTCGCTGCCTACCCCGAGGCCGAGCACCAGATCATCAACGCACAGGACGTTCAGTACTTCCTCATTCTCTGCCTGCGACCTGGCCAGAAGCCCGTCACTTTCATCCCTGCTCTTGACGAGAACTTTGAGTTCTACTTCAAGAAGGACTCCCTGTGGCAGTCGGAAGACCTCGATGCAGTCATTGGCCAGGACGTCGGCCGAACCTGTATCCTCCAGGGCCCTACTGCTGCCAAGTTCTCCACTGTCATTGATGAGCCCATCAAGGACATTCTTGACAACATCCACAATGCCCATATTGCGGCTTTGACCAAGGACTTGTACAACGGTGACGAGGCCTCCATTCCTGCCATTGAGTACTTTGGTGGCAAGCTTGTTGAGACGGACATTCCTCTTGATGTTGAGGGTCTTACCGTCAGCTACGATACTCACAAGAACACCTACCGCCTTTCCTCATCACCCGCCAGCGTCATGCCCTCGCTCGACTCCTGGCTGTCCCTGCTTGCGGGCCCCAACCGCAACTGGAGACATGCTCTGCTGCAGTCGGATGTTGTTGTGCAGGGACAGAAGTTCCAGACCAACCCCATCCGACGCATCTTCGCCCCTGAGCGTGGCCTTTTCGTTGAGATCCAGTATCCCAACGAGCCCGCCAAGACGACCATTGTCGTCAAGGAGCAGCCCAGGCACAACCACTACGTGGATGTCATCGAGGTCAAGCTGAACGGCGACCGGGAGATCCTCATCAACATGATCAAGGAGACCACTGCCCTGGGCACCCCCGTTGCCTTGCCTCTGAAGTTCATCTACCACCCCGATGCTGGATACGCACCCATTCACGAAGTCATGGAGGGTCGCAACGATCGCATCAAGGAGTTCTACTGGAAGCTGTGGTTCGGCAATGACCCTCTGGACCTGGATGCCATGGTCACGAGCAAGTTCGATGGTGGTAGCACCACCATTACGGCCGAGGCCATCAACGACTTTGTTCACGCCGTTGGCAACACGGGCGAGGCCTTTGTCGACCGACCGGGCAAGATCATGTACGCACCCATGGACTTTGCCATTGTGCTCGGATGGAAGGCCATCACGAAGCCCATCTTCCCTCGCACCATTGATGGTGATCTCCTGAAGCTGGTGCATCTGTCCAACGGCTTCCGCATGATCCCCGGCGCTGAGCCCCTGAAGAAGGGCGACGAGGTGACGACCACTGCACAGATCAACGCCGTCATCAACCAGGAGTCTGGAAAGATGGTCGAGGTCTGCGGCACCATCACCCGAGATGGCAAGCCGGTTATGGAGGTGACTTCCCAGTTCCTGTACCGTGGTGCCTACACGGATTACGAGAACACGTTCCAGCGCAAGGACGAGACCCCTGTTCGTGTACACCTGGCGACCCCCAAGGACGTGGCCGTGCTGCGATCCAAGCCGTGGTTTGCCCTCGATGAGATCCCTAACGAGATCGACCTGTTGGGCCAGACCCTGACGTTCCGCCTGCAGAGCTTGGTGCGCTTCAAGAACAAGACTGTCTTCAGCAGCGTGGAGACTCGAGGCCAGGTCCTGCTGGAGCTGCCGACGAAGGAGGTTATCCAGGTCGCCAGCGTGGACTACGAGGCCGGCGAGTCTCACGGCAACCCCGTGATTGACTACCTTGAACGCCACGGAACCCTGCTGGACCAGCCGATCAACTTTGAGAACGCCATTCCCCTGAGCGGCAAGACGCCGCTGCAGCTCCGTGCGCCCGCCTCCAACGAGACGTATGCTCGCGTGTCTGGCGACTACAACCCCATCCACGTGTCTCGCGTCTTCTCCGAGTATGCCAACCTGCCCGGCACCATCACCCACGGCATGTACAGCAGCGCCGCCGTGCGCAGCCTGATTGAGACGTGGGCTGCTGAGAACGACGTGGGCCGTGTTCGCAGCTTCCACGCTTCCCTGGTCGGCATGGTGCTCCCCAACGATGCCATCCAGGTCAAGCTCCAGCACGTGGGCATGGTGACGGGTCGCAAGATCATTAAGCTCGAGGCCATCAACTCAGAGACGGAGGAGAAGGTTCTGCTGGGCGAGGCCGAGGTGGAGCAGCCCGTGACGGCCTATGTCTTTACCGGACAGGGTTCGCAGGAGCAGGGCATGGGTATGGATCTCTATGGCAGCAGCCCTGTGGCCAAGGAGGTCTGGGACCGTGCCGACACTTACCTGCTCGACAATTATGGTAAGTTGACGATGAGAATCTATAGCCATCATTATACCGTGCATCTGACTAACTCAATTTCCCCTAGGCTTCTCCATCACCAACATTGTCAAGAACAACCCCAAGGAGCTCACCGTGCACTTTGGTGGCCCCAGGGGCAAGGCCATCCGCCAGAACTACATGGCCATGACCTTTGAGACTGTGGCAGCTGACGGCACCGTCAAGTCGGAGAGGATCTTCAAGGACATTGACGAGAAGACGACCTCTTACACGTACAGATCGCCCACTGGTCTCCTGTCGGCCACGCAGTTTACGCAGCCTGCCCTGACGCTGATGGAAAAGGCCAGCTTCGAGGACATGA
Organism: Trichoderma citrinoviride; assembly: GCF_003025115.1. Classification (NCBI taxonomy): domain Eukaryota; kingdom Fungi; phylum Ascomycota; class Sordariomycetes; order Hypocreales; family Hypocreaceae; genus Trichoderma; species Trichoderma citrinoviride. The sequence continues at coordinate 1,353,715 of NW_020194720.1, read as the reverse complement.
AGTCGAAGGGACTTGTTCCCCGAGACAGCACGTTTGCGGGTCACTCGCTGGGTGAATACTCGGCGCTTGCCGCCCTGGCGGACGTGATGCCCATCGAGAGTCTGGTGTCGGTCGTCTTCTACCGTGGTCTGACGATGCAGGTTGCCGTCGAGCGTGATGCCACTGGCCGTTCCAACTACTCCATGTGTGCCGTCAACCCCAGCCGCATCTCCAAGACGTTCAACGAGGAGGCTCTTCAGTTTGTCGTCAACAACATTTCGGAAGAGACGGGCTGGCTGCTGGAGATTGTCAACTACAACATCGCCAACATGCAGTACGTGTGTGCTGGTGACCTGCGCGCCCTGGACACGCTCGGCGGAGTGACCAACTTCCTCAAGCTGCAGAAGATTGACGTGGAGGAGATGCGCAGCAACATCGAGGAGGCCAAGGGTGCGCTGCGGGAGATTATCCGCGGCTGCGCCGAGGCAACGCTTAAGAAGCCTCTGCCTCTGGAGCTGGAGCGAGGCTTTGCCACGATCCCTCTGCGAGGCATCGACGTGCCCTTCCACTCGACCTTTTTGCGGTCGGGTGTCAAGCCGTTCCGATCCTTCTTGCTCAAGAAGATCCACAAGACGACGATTGACCCATCGAAGCTGGTGGGCAAGTACATTCCCAACGTGACGGCCAAGCCGTTTGCGTTGACCAAGGAGTACTTTGAGGACGTGTACAAGTTGACCAACTCGCCCAAGATTGGCGCGGTTCTGGCCAACTGGGACAAGTACGTGCAGGACGAGGAGTCCACCGGAAGCGAGAGCGGTGCCAGCGCCGACCACGAGGGCGCCGGCCTGGCTGCTTAGGGGTTGGAAGAAACGCGGTGCAAGGCAGAGGTTGGCGTATGGGAAAATGGTTACCAGTGTTACGGTATAATATACACTTGATGGGACGGAGGCCAAAAGGATGCCTGATTGTTTGATGCTAGTTATGAGAATTCCATGATGATAGAAATGTAATGCAACGAGTTTTCTTCCTGACTTTATATTGCCATCTGCGTGTGATGTGTATTCTTTCAACTGTGGTGTTGGTTATATCGTAGTTTGGCCGTATTGGTCACGAGGACTGCCTGTGCCATAAGTAGCATCACCAGCAATATCGACTCTGTGGCTGATCCGGTCCATTATTAGAAACTGTCATTTCTCTGGATCAATTGATCAACAAGACTCGAGCTGAAGTCTCTCGCCGCGATGCCGTCTGTTCGACTGGCGTCTCCTTGCTTAATGCATCACCCACCAGCAACCAGCCCGATGACTAATCCCACTAACAAGAAAAAAGGCGGTACGATCCGTTTTCTGCCCGCCCTTCGTCGGTCAACGGCGACCGCCGCACCGTTTGTTGCCCAGCTCGATAACCTTTTCCCGCCCCTTGCTCCAGCCCCCCCTGGCAATTCCAATCTGCTAGTATGTACTCTGTTTGATGCTGTCTCCGCGATACCGATGCTATCTATCAAATATGGGGAAGGGGAGCCACACAGACGGCTACCGGGGAAGCTTGTGCGGGATCTGCCTATTTAAAGAGCGCTGACGGCATCCGTTTCTTCGAGACTTGGGATTCTGGGCTTCTTTTTCGGTGTTTGATCAAGGTGAGTTGCCATTGATGCTGTCCGTTTCTACTTGTCTTTTGTCTCATGTTGTCTCTGGTCGTGACGTACCGTTTGTTACCAGCTGCTGAGAAGTAATGGTACTACTTGAAGACTACGCTTCGTACGGACATACGAAAGTTGGTCCATTCTTGGTTACCTACCTATGCATGTGCTGCTGCTGTGGGGCTTCTGCTGACGATTTGGCTTCTCCTATTAGGACCACGGAGTGCCTATAAGAGGACTGATAAACTGGCTTGATCCCCTACAGACATTGAAGAAAGAGAAGGAATTGGGAAGAATACAGAGGGGGTCAAGGAAAAGAGAAGACAAGGCAGAGCTGAAAAGGGGGGAACAAGACACGAACTAAACAGAGAAAACATTTCAAAGAGCAATGTCACCGCAGAGAAAGCTGCTGCTGCTGGGCACGTTTGTGCACTCCAAAACGCAGCAGACCCTCGACATCTTCCACAGCGCGGGCATCGCCGTCGACGCCCGGGGCAAGATCGCCGCCATTGAGCGGGATGCGCCGGACCTGGGCGAGGCCAAGGCGCGGCTGTTGACGAAGCTGGGCTGGGACGAGGCAGAGGTGGACGTGACGCAGGCTGCGGACGGGCAATTCTTCTTCCCCGGCTTCATCGGTGAGTTTTTTCTCTCATATACCACAAAGATCTCATACATGGGCTCATTCATTCCCCCCATGAGAACCTTGTTGAAGGGACAACATTGAATGCTAAAACGCCCCTGCAAAAAAAAAACAGACACGCACATCCACGCCCCCCAGTACGCCAACGCCGGCATCTTTGGCAAGTCGAGCCTCCTGGACTGGCTCGAGACGTACACGTTCCCGCTCGAGGCCAGCCTCGCGGACCTGGCCAAGGCGCGCCGCGTCTACGCGCGCTGCATCCGCCGCACGCTGTCCCACGGCACCACGACGGCGACGTACTTTGCCACGCTCGACGTGGCGGCGACGAACCTGCTCGCGGACCTGTGCCTGTCCATGGGCCAGCGCGCCTTCGTCGGCCGCGTGTGCATGGACCGCGCGGAGACGAGCCCGGCGTACTACCGCGACGCCTCGGCCGAGGCCAGCCTGGAGGCGACGCGGCGGACCATCGAGCACGTCCGGCGCATCGACCCGGGCTTCGACGTCGTCTCGCCCATCCTGACGCCGCGCTTCGCCCCGTCGTGCACCCGCGAGGTCATGGCCGGGCTGGCCCGGATCCACCGCGAGACGGGCTTGCCCATCCAGACGCACGTGTCGGAGAACGCCGGCGAGATCCAGCTCGTCGCGCGGCTGTTCCCCGAGGCGAGCTCGTACACGGACGTGTACCGCCGGCTGGGCCTGCTCACGCCGCGGACGGTGCTCGCGCACGCGGTGCACCTCTCGGAGGACGAGGCCGACGCCATCGCCGGCCAGGGGGCCAAGGTGTCGCACTGCCCGTGCAGCAACACGTCCTTGACGAGCGGCGCGGCGAGGGTGCGCTGGATGTGGGACAAGGGCATCGACGTCGGGTTGGGCACCGACGTCAGCGGCGGATACAGCCCTTCCATCCTCGAAGCGGCACGACAGGCCGCCATGGTGAGCCGGCACGTGGCCATGAACATCCAGATACCCCCTGACGACGATGCCGCCGCTGCGGAAGAAAAGACGAAGGAGAAGGAGAGAGTCAAGCTGACGGTCGAGGAAGTCCTCTATCTCGCTACGAGGGGCGGCGCGAAATGCGTGGGCTTGGAGGACAAGGTAGGGGCCTTTGAGGTGGGCATGGAGTGGGATGCGCAACTCGTTGCTCTGAGCAATGTGAATGACGACGGAGAGCTCCCTGATGATGCTGCTGCTGCTAATGATGATGATGGTGGTGATGACGATGGGTTTGTGGATGTGTTTGGGTGGGAGAGCTGGGGCGATAGAGTGGCCAAGTGGCTGTACAATGGAGACGATCGCAACACGAAGAAGGTCTGGGTAAAGGGCAGGCTGGTGCATAGACGGCGATGAGCAAAAGAAGACGGTTGGATGTCCAACATACTACAAAGCTAAGAGAAGGACAACAAGGCAAAAGGATATCACGACAAGCGAAAACCATACAAAGGGGCCAACAACACTTTCTAGAACTGGGCAAGAAAGGGGGAAGGGGGGAGCCAAAAAGGAATACACTTAGAATTCTTGGGTTTAGAGGAGAGAGATTTCTGTATTGTCATCTGCATACTTTGGAGCAAATTTCTGAAGAAGAATAAAGAAAGAAAGAAGAGATAGAAGACTCTGACGCGTGTGGTCAGATTCGCGAACCCAAGTCCTTTCCTTTTCGTTTGGCCGTTTGATGTCTCTTTTTTGGGGTCTTTTCTTCACCTCCTTTTTTTTTTCTTAACAGCCTCCCCGTCTGAACCAGTTCGAAATGTATTTGATGACTCTTCGATCCATGCTTAGCCGCACCAGCCGCAGTAACAGACATACCCCGTCTCTCCCTCGGCATCAACAGCATACCCGCAGCTCTGCAACACCTCAATCGACTGCACAATGTTCGCAGCGTTCGCCGCCACGTCATTTACAGCAGCAGCCAAGAACTGCTGCTGTTCAAAGGGGTTGCTGTGAGGCTGCTGCTGGAATTGCCACTGCTGCGCCAGTTGCAAGCCCAGAGTCACGCACTGCTGCCGCATCGTCTGCTCTCCTTGATCCCTCTGCTGCTGGTAGTCCACCAGATGCCGCTCGGCCAAGTGGCACTGGGCCTGTCGGTGCTGCTGGGCCAATTGTTGCTGCTAGGGCAATTGGTGCTGTTGAGCCATGCCGCCCCGTCCCTGAGCCGGCCGATGCTGCTCTTCATCAGCTTGTTTCTGCTGCTGCTCTTCATGCTCCTCCTCCGGCTCGGATGAGTCCTGCAGCTCCTCCTCCGCCTGCTGTTCGCGCAGCATCTTGGCCTCCTCCTCGCGGCTCCTGACCTCGGCGCGGCGCTTGTTGCGCTCCGCCCGCTTCTTGGCCTCCTCGGCCTTCTTCGCGTCCGCGGCCTGCTTCTCGCTGTCCTTAACCCGGGAGTCAATCTCCTTGACGAGGCGCGCCTTGACGCTGGCCGTCACCTGATCCCACTCCTCAGTGCTGCCCCCCAGAGCAATGACCTTCATCCGAAACCAGAAGCACTCGGCCGACTTGGCGTTGAGCAGCTCGCGCGTGTTCCAGAGCGACTCGAGGCGCGCCTGGCGCGACTTCTTGGCCGCCTGGTTGTTGCGCTGGCGGTCGATGAGCTGGTGCTGCGCCGCGATCCTGTTGTTCTGGTCTTCTATGTCGCGGCGCTCCTCCTCGGTGATGTCCTCGGGGATCCTGAGGAAGTCCTCGATGAACGGCTTGGGAGGCAAGTCTTCGACCTTGGACGGCGGCAGAATCGGCGGGTTGTTCTTGTGGAAGTCAATCTCGGATTGGAGGGCATCTTTGCGGCGGGACTGCTCGGCTGCGGTGAGGCCAGAAGGGATGGCCAGGCCAAGGTCGCCGAGAGAGCAGCTGTCTGTGCGGAGGGCATGACAAGACGCTGATCGACGTCTGTTTGCCTGAGCTCGAGACGACGAGGCAGCCGCTGCCGTCTCTGTCATGAGCGGCACAGTTGCTTGGGCTTGGGCTGAGTTTGTTAGCACACGACATACGGCGATATAGGCAACTTGGGGATCAAAACGCCCCATGAGACCGGGAATAGACATGCTCATCTGAAAGGAAGACGAAGAACCCTCGCCAACGTCATATCCATAAGTGGAAGCAAAGAGACTGCGATCCTGCTGAGCGATAGCAGCCGCTCGAAGTCTCTTTGCCTGCCCATCTTCAGTCGAGGCCGAGGGCAGCGGGAGCGAGCGTTTACCAGAAGGCATGTTGAAAGCGCTTCTCGGTCTTGCTTTTGTGCTGCTGCGTATGGTGTGCGTGCTTGATCGTGAAGTCGAGAGACGAGCAAGCCAAGCCGGTGTCTCGAAAGGCGCAGATGTATGAAGACACAACAAGAAAGTGAGGCGATGGAAAGTAAACAAGCCGAGAAAGTAGGAGTAAAGTATCAGTCGGATAGTAAAGACCTTGCGTAGCAGTCATCGTCAGTAAACTCCTCACGAAAGCCAAGAGAACACATCAGCAAGCCTCACAACAAAGTCTCAAAAGCCGATTCGAAGATAGAAACTACGTGATCAGTAAAAGGCAACAGAAAGACGAAGGAAAACGATGAAGTCAGTAGAAGAAGCAGGCTGAAATAGAAGAGGTCGTCAGTCCTGCTCGTGCTCGTGCTCGCCCTCGTGTCGTCCGTGTCCAACCTGCCAAAGGCGAAGAGAGGAAGCAAAAGCCCTATGATGAGAACTTTGTAAAACGAGCATGGTTCTTTTGAGGTTCCTCCAAGAAGATCCTTTTGTCTTCTTCTCTTTACAGTTCCTTTGGCAGATGTGTGTACGGAAGATGGAGAGTTGGCAGTCTCAGGTGCAGGGAAATGACTTTTGGTGTGGTGAAGAGGTGTGAAGGGTATCGAGAAGTTTGCGTGTTGCGTGAGGGTGAAGAGGAGAAGAAGGGAAGAAGAGGAAGAAACGAGGTGGGGGGTATTTCTATGCTGCTCGGTTTGTTTCAAACGCGTGGGGGGGGGCAATAGGGGAATCGGATATCTGCTCACTTTCACTTCACGTTTTGCTTTCGATGTGCCCGGACTTGTCACCAAAATCAGGGGCTGTTGCACCTTTTCCTTTCCTTCCTTTTGCTTGCAATGAAGAGAGCATGTTCTCTAGTAGCCTGCCCAAAGGATACAATAAAAAACTCCATCCAAAATCATGACACACACACACGCTCATGAGGGTAAGAAGAAACACCACAATAGCAACGACATGCCCCATCCTCAAACACTGCCCACGCGAGAGAACCCGCAAATGGACAAAAAAGGGAGACTGTGAATCACTGCCATTTTCCACCCAAACCCCCCAGATGCCATCAAGATCAAGCCAAGCCATAAGTTCGGAAAGTAGCTCTACTGTTTTGTTCAAAACAGCCGTCAAACAGGTTACACATACTGGTCTTTCCCCCCTTTCTTCGCTCCGGACATATCGGAGATGCCATACATGCGCCTGCTCTTTGTCCCATCTTGTTGCTGCTCCTGTGAATCAAGCCTTCTCCTTCTACCGTGACTGATTGACGGAGAAATGAATCATGGGACTACCTCCATATTGTGTTTGGCTGTCCGGCTGAAGCGAGCAAACCAGCCGGCAAGGTGACGAACAGCTGGCGGGCCTCCGACATGCGTCACCCTCGATTGCTACAGCTGTGTCTAGTTATGTTCATCACATAACGTTCAAATTGCGGAAGCAGGCACCCTGTTCGTCTTCGTCGAGAGCTTCATATTACCTAGACATACAGCAATCTGTTTTCATATCCTCAATACCTCCGACAGCCCGCCCTGTCGCGACAAAGAGAAACCCCCGGTCCCAAAGCAATATACAAAACATGTCGTCCTAGCCAGTACCTGCCGTACACACAATCAGGGGATATCTTTTCCATCATAACCATAATGTCGCTCATAATCGTATCAGCCATGCCCGGCGCCTCAGCCCACCTAGACCATCCCTCAAAGCATCCCACCGAATTAAGATAGCCTCCCAACACCGTGAAAAAACGTACAAAGCAAAGCACGCCCTTGCCAACAAATGAAAAGGTTATTCATCTTTGCCACAATGTTGAAATATTGCAGCAGAGGCGACCCTCTTTGGGTCACCTTCGTGTTGTGTACCCTCCCGGGCCTTTCTTTATACCCATCGAGTGACCTCCTCAGAGGGCCAGACCGGTTCCGTTACCAGTCCATCGGTATAGTGCAAGAAGCTCGCGTCGTCGTTGCTGTTGCTCAGCCAGATCCTCCGGCACACGACCCCGAATCAGAGCCAGTGCGCTTCGCATGACCTTGCTAAAGTTTCGCTATCGTTCACGTTAGTCTTCGATTCACGGAAGGGTAATCCTTGGGGACAATTAAGCTTACCTGATACTCTGTGCTCAGCGTCACGACGCAAGCTTCGTGTGCTCGTACAATGGTCTCGCATGCCTTGATGACGCTTGGAGACGCTTCCGCCTGCAGCTTGTCGGCAATCAGGAGAAGGAGGAAGGACCCCTGCAGGAGATAGACGCCGTAGAAGAATGGCATAAACTCCAGGCCTGGGTCAAACTCAAGAATCTGGCTAATGGCTTCGGCAGCCGACACCGCATGGCTCGTTGCCGTCACGAATCCTTCCGACGAGATCCACAAGTCGTCGTCGTCTAGCAGGTTGATAGGATCCCACTTGTCCGCAAGGAGAATGTGGAGGACATGCATCACATGGGTGCTGTAAGCCACCACGATGCTGGCCTGGATCTCGCTCTCCGTCATGCGGCTGGACGCATTGGTCCGCACCGAGAGTGGAGATTGCATGTCTGTTACCGCTCCACTGTCGTGCATCTCATGCTGCTCCTTCTCCTTCGTGGACAATGGCAGATGCTTCGCCGCGAACCTCTTCAGGCTCTCCTCATACATGTCCAGGTGTCGGGTGATCTCGGCAACCTGCTCGTCCCAGTCCCGCGCAGAGCGGAATCCAACGCCGAACCGCGGGTGGCTTTTGGCATGATGGACATCCACAATCTCGCCCAGGATGGTCATAAGGGACAAGAAATAACCAAAGATGCTACGGCCGCGACATTCGTAATGAGCGCCGCGAGCAGCACGGGGACTATCGCCAAATTCGTCCGTCATGGAGCTGTCGATGTTGATGCTGGAATTGCCTGCGTCGTGGCTGCGGAATTTACCCGCTTGCCACTTGATGTCGTCCATCGGGTGGTACAGGTCGCTGCACTCGCTGTCCAGAAGGAATAGGGGGCGGTTGTAGCAGAGCGCCAGGTGCCTGTCGACGATGTAGACAAGCCACCAGGCTCGCCGCCTCTCTTCGCGTTCCTCTTCCGTCACGAAGCGGGTGTTGTTCCTGTTCAAGTCGTGCTCGTCCACGTCTTCGCTAAGGCCATCGCCCTCCTCCTGGTTGGCAGGTGGATTGCCAGGCGGCAGCTCACGGCCAAGCTTGAGCTCTCTGGCCAGCGACCATGCCGCACCCCACCACCGCAGGCTGGCGCCCTTGTACTCGCTGGCCGAGATGACCGTGGCGAGGTGCACATAGGTGATGACGTCGTCAAGGCTTCCTATGGCTCCAAAGGCGCCTGTTTCGCCGGCCAGTGAATCCATGTTCAACGAGCCCGGCATGGCCACCCCGAGGACTCCCAGGGCAGCGGCGCCAACGACGGGGCTCGTCTTGGGAGACGGGCTGTTGGTGCCGGTGTGGATCAGGGGCTGAAGAAGCCCGACCGTCAGCTCAAGCAGCTTCTGGCAGACTTTGCTCCTTGCCGACGGCAGGCTCGTCAAGAAAGACGCTTCGCTGGTCTGCGCCGCCACCCACAGCATGCTGGCAAGCAGCGCGGGCTGGCATCTTCTTGGGTTCGTGGGGTGCAAGAAGGAGCGCTTTCGGAAGACGAAGCCCAGAACGTATGGAGACATTGGGTGCATCTGTGCTGATGAAGACGAAGAAAAGTACAGGTCAATCAGGTCGCACGCCAAAGACACGGGAAGAATGGACCCCAGGTGAGGCAACAAGGGCTCAAGCACAGGATATCGCAGATCACTTTGCTTGTAGATGGGCTGCGGGAGCTGGAGCTGGAACTGGTTCGAAGGCGAGGCCAACGAGACTCCCCATGAAGGCGAGCTCCCATTTGCCAACGGGTACTCGTGGATGTGGCCGGTGCTGAGTCGAAAGTTGCCGTCGCTGCTGTAAGTAGCCGGACTCGGGGCTTGCGCAGCATACGAGATGCTGGAATACCCGGGCATGGTGGTCTGCCCGGCACCATACGACGGGGCCACCATCACATGGCCATTCATACCGGGGCTTTCATAGCCGGGGTGGACTTCACCATACGGGCCCAAGCCCATTGCCGACGACGTTTCCAACTGAGTTCTTCCCAGGGCAGGATCGACTCCAACGTGGCCATGGTGATCTTCCAGGCCATCCATGCCGCCCATCGTAGCATGTTGGGAAAGCCCGTTATCGCTGAAGGAACTGACGGAACCCTCGATGTGACCATGAGGCGGGTCATGGGCAGGCTGGGCAAGCTCAGCGCTGCCACGTGAAGACTCGCTCTGCTGGCGTGAGAGTTTGCGATGTTGATCCTCTGGGCCATCCTGGGCCTGGCCGGACTGTTGCGCTGCAGCTGCCGCGGCCTGCTGGGCAGCAATGTCCTTGCGCGAAGCCTTGCCTCGCTTCTTTCTCTCTCGGACGTACTCGCAGCCAAGGCCGAACTCTATTATCGATCAGTCTATCTGCCTGGACACAAGACGCATTATCATGGAGAGGAACGAGACATACCTATGCAATGGGCACATGGGTGTAAGCCATCGCACTTGGTACGCAGCTGGTTACACTGGTCACAAGCGCGACTGATCCTCCTCCTGATGGGCCCAGCAGTACCCGTTGAATTCTTCCTGCCAGCATTAAGGGAGCCTTGGCGTTGCTTTGGCTGCACCGGGCTGGCCCTTATCATACGCGAATTGGATAGTTCCGCATGTTGTGAAAGGTGCTGCATGGGATAGGGGTGGTTGTTGTTGAATGTGTTGACGTTGATCGAGTGGAGATGCGACTGTGACCCATGGTAGTTCGGGTCAAATGACGCCGAAGAGATGTCGGGATACGCAGAATAACGGCGGAGAGGATTTGACAACATTGTGGCGCGCTATAGTCGATGTGAAGATGTTGAACGTATGCTTGACCAGTTGTTGCTAAAGGGGGGATGAGGCGGCACGCGCTTGCTTAATCAGGCCGTGGAGTATAAGAACACGAAAAGGTTTCGCGGTATAGCAAAGCTCCGCTTCAGCAGGACTGAGAAACTCAGTCCGATCTGCTTCTCGTTGGTTGCGTGGAACTCGGCCTGCTGCTGTTGCCGGTGCTGGCTTTATGCCTCGGATGAAGCTGCGTTGAGGAGGGGGGGCTATAACCCTCACAGGGAGCAAACCACAACAGTATACTGGAAAAGCGCAGAAATCGCGCCAAGCTCTGAGCAGAAAAGAAGACCGAGAGCAGAAGCTGCTTCTGCCGCAGAGTAGATATCCAATGGAGGTGTTCAAGAGACTGGTTGACTGTTCGTTAGGTCGGCATTCTCCTGGGATGAAATGCTCGGCTGCGATCAATCGGTCTCTTGACGGAGACGTGACTCGCCGCCGATAGCCTTGACTGATTGAGTCCGAGGGTACTCCGTACAAATGAGGGGAAAGGGGAAAAGGCCAAACTGCCTATCGCGAGCGCGCCTTGACAAGCTACACGGCTGCCGGCGTGGCAACGACAAACCAGCTGACAATGACACAAACAAAGGTGATGCAGCAGAAGAGATGGCAGATTGGGGCAGAGACTGGGGGGTGTTAGTTAAAAGACACGATCAGAGAGAGCTCCATCATGGAAGTATTATATGGGGACTCTTGCAATTTTTATTGCTGTTCGCTCCTCGCACCGCACCGGAGGGCCTCCATAAGACAAGCCTTGCGAGGGCCCCGTAGGAGCACCTCGCTAGGGTGGGCGAGCCAGGCAGGGAAGCCGTCGATGGGTGTGGAGGCGGAGTTGATGGTGGCCAAGTGATGGTCATGGATGGATGGAGAATGGGATGGGGATGGAGCACCTTGTGGAGGTGGACTCGCGAGTGGAGATGCTGGGGTGCAGTGATGCACTCACAATTGGTGCGCCTTCTTAGGGCGACTGCTATAATGCAGATGCCCAAGGGAATTTCGGAGATACTAGTAACATCATGGCACTTGGTGCTTGCGAGCAGGTGTTTCCGTCTTGCAGTTCAGTTCGTGCTCCTCCTCCTCATGGTTCCCGGGCCGCCGCATCACGATCGAGAAAGGGGGGGTGAGGCAAGCCGCAGAGGGGTGCCATCCCAACGTGGCCATTACGCCCAAGAGACTGGCAACCGGAGCCCTCACGCAGACAGACAGAAAACGGACAAAAGAAGAACGGGAAGAAAAAGGGGCGAACCAGGCAGGCAGACAGGGCGCGCTACCAACCCGCACGCCATCATCATACATGTACAGTACATACATGCACAGGGGACGAGTGCGGGTATGAAGCAACTCCGGGAACGAGAAACGGAGCGGTTCTCACGCAGCGTCGCTGGTCGGCGAATCGACAGACCGTTTCAGAAAGATATTTAGAGCCGCGTGCCCTCCGACGTGGTTTCCGATACCCATCCGTCGGGCAACTTGCGGTGCCCGTCAGCTCTCCCAGGTACGTGCAGTAGCAGGTCGTTGGCAACTCGACGCCACGCGTATCGAACGGTTTATTGCCGTGGTCAGGACCGGTTTCAGCGGCGAACCATTATGCGGGGTTAGTCGTCGGCCGTGTGCCTGTAGTCTGGAGGTGAAGCTGGCGGTAGGTACCTCGTCACTTGGCAAGGTACTGCTTGGTCTAGCAGGCATCGGCGGCATCGTGACGGCCATTCTGGCTTCCAGTCTAGGCTGGCCCTCGTGCCAGTCCACGGCGCCTCTCTGCGGGCAGTGGCTGCTTGCTACTGCCGTTGACCAACCGCGGCCTCGGACCTGAGCTCAGCAAGATGGGCAAGTCGGAGGCGTTTCCCAATGGGTCAAGCCACTCTAAGCGTTTCTGGAAAGGTGTACAGGGGGGCCATGCGATGAATATGGGGTCGTCAAGTGGCGCCACGGTTTTGGGCTCTGCTGCCCCAACCAGACGAACGAAGAACAGGGCGTGCCGGGAAATGACAACCGGACAAGGGGAGAAACCAGAGGGAGTCGGCGCTCGGAAATGGTCTCCGTTGGGCTAAGCGAGGAAAAATTTTTGGCATCCCGCATCCCCTCATCTGACTGCATGTGGTTTGGTCATTTATATTGCGGCGATGATGGCGATCGAGACGGGCGAAGAGAAGAGAAGAAATTGACAAGAGCTGAAAAAGCAATGCGTCTGTGCGAAGTACAATAAATAGACAAGCCCGATACTAGTAGTTGTAGATGAAGGACCAACCGAGTCGAAGCAGCTGAAGCACCGAGGAGGAGAAGGAGATGGAAAAGCTGGAGTATGGAAGCCGGATACGAAGCTGGTCAGACTCAACCCTGAGGTCGTTGCGCGGAGAAGGAAGCCGCTTGCCGTCAGAGCAGGAACGCTCACGGGAGTAACCAAGCACCGCACCTGCCTGCGCCGTTGGGGACGAGCACGGGCCAACCAGATCGCACGGCAGACAGCTCTACTAATCCGTGTCTGAGGCTGTGATTGGATGGCCAGTTAGTGCCAGGTCCGCCGCCGCTTTAGAATACTTGAAGAAAATTTCAAGAGGAGATGGCAGCGGCTGCACTTGCCTGCCATTCTGTCCGCTGCTTGGCAAGTACGAGTACGGTATGGAGCAGGAAGTACAAGCAGAAAGCGGCAAGCACCTGAGCGAGCAGAGTGGAGGTTGGAAGGCGCCAAGGACTGCTGCTGGCTCGTGTCATCGCCCCACCTGCCCTTGTTCGGCACCGTTTCTTCATCGCTGCTGCTAGTCTGCATCGGCGTGCACTTGTCTGTACCTTGGGATGAGTGGCGCAGGGGGTCAAATGCTAGAGCAACGAAGGGTGGTGGAAGTACTCCGTGGTAGTACCGCGCCAGGATGATTTCTGGTCTTCTTCGTGTCGATTCGCATCGGCGGGCTGATTTGCTTTGTCTTTTTCTGATTTCTCTTTATTAAGGTAGCATCACTCAATTTGTGTGTGGCGCGCCAACTGGCAACCAGCTGCTCTTGGGGAGGCGAATCCTCAACACCCATTGGATGCTCAACCAGACCGTTCAAGTTGCCTGACGGGCCGCCGAGTTGCCAGAAGAAAAAGTGCCCGTAAATAGACATGAGGGTGGGAGTAACAACACAGAGGGACAAAGAAGTTGCTTCAGCGCTTCCACCGAGGTTGCCAAAGAATGCCATTGCCATTACCGGCGAGTCACAAGATGGCTATGTGGTATACATGACGAATCGCAAATATACATGCATGAGCAAAAGATCCCCGTCCCGTCCGCCGATCCCCACACTCTCGCTTTGTACAAGTATGTTCCTGTGTTTCCCCGGCTTGTCTTGACTTGTCTCGTCTTGGCTTCGTCTGCGTTGCCATGCATCGGCCGCTGAGCCATCTCAGAGCGGAGCTTGTTACGGTCACAACCGCCGGCCGCCGTTCTTGGGGTCGTAATAAACGGAGTCGGGACAGGTGCTCTTGGCGCCATCAGGTTCTGCGGCGACAAACTGGCCGTCTTGTAGAGAGCCCTTGATGTTGAAGTGGTACCAGACTTCATTCAAGGTCTTGCCATCGCAGCCCAGGGTCACCTCAGCGCCGTGCTGCTGGGAGAGTGCTGACTGAATGTCGTCCAGGGCATAAGATTTGGAGCCGTCAGGGGTGATGCCAGCATCAGCCAGCCACTGGTAAGTAGGCAGCGTCTTGAACAATGACACCGTCTTCGAGAAGAAATCAGCCGCCTCTTCGGTCGGTACGTAGTCGTCGTAGCAGCCAGGGTCCAGGGTCGTGATACATGTGCCATGCTTGCCCCATTCGTGCTCCCAGAAGGACTCGTCGTTGCCCTGGTAGTCTTTCCAGTAGGTTTGCATGTACTGGAGGGTGTCATCGGCACCCATGGCAGTCAGGATGTCGGTAATATTGGTGTATGCTCGGCTGGCATCGCACGTCTGGGGAAATGAACCATCGCAATTGTCCGGCCACAACCCATGAATCGTCCAGGAGTCTAGTAGCAGCGGCAAATGTTAAGCATTCATCCCCACTTGCGAGGGAATATTGAGTTGCATCGTGCGAGGCGGCGAGGACTACTTACCGGAAGGGCCAGTGGAGGGGTCGGTATCCCAGAACTGCGTCTGAAGCAGCTGACCAGACGGAATAAAGCAGCAAGTGTCTTGAACAACGGTGGTGTTGTGGCATGAGAGTGGAGTGTTGCTAGGACAAGTCTTGGACGCTGCGGCAGCAACGGAAGCCAAAGCAGCCAAGACTGAAATGGAGTTGTGAAGATGCATTGTGACGGCCCTTGGTCTGAAGCAACAGTCCTAGCCTTTGTGCCCCGTTGAGTCGTTTTCCGCCGCTTTCTCTTGCTTTCGGTTCCCTGAGCCTTCTCTGCCCTGATGAGCTATCTGGGTAGCGGACTGGTTTCGCTGTCAGCGTCAGATTACTGTTGGTGACTCCTATTTAACATCAGAGAAGACAAAGGATCGGCAAGCAACAAAGTAGGGTACCTTGATATTGAAGGAGCGCCGCTGAGGCTCTCGTTGAACGGGGGCTTGTGACGAAAGCGGTAGGTGTGATGGTTATTGCCAATCATTGGCGGGTGATCGGAAGATCTACCGGGGTAGGCGCCGATTCACATGGTAGAAACACCATGAAAAGCGCTGGCAATTGGCCATCTGTTAGCCAGAGAATGCGAGCAATTGGCGTCTTGCCGTCTCGGTGAAACCGACTCTGACTGTGACACGCTACGCATTGGCTTGGTTCATGAATCAGTGGGCATAAATCTGTCGCCTAGCGGCCCGGAAGAAGCTCCCATTTCAGAAGGTTATTGGGCAACTCTAACAAGATCTGCGGATCGACAATGCTCTCCTCGACAAAGGGTCGCTTGTTCTCCGAATAGCTACCTGGGCCTCGGCGGCTGCGGTGGTTCATTCGCTGGATGCTTCCTGGGGTTATTCATCGTGATGCGGCCAATGGCAATGCATAATAGCAGAGGCGTTTCAGCTCTCTGGCTGCTCTAGACGCGACGCATTGGCATTGGCAGATGTTGAAATTGACAATGTTTGACGGAGAATATGGTGGGTTCGAGAGCTGAGGTGCCGTCACATCGCTTCATGTGGGCAAAGTGTCCTAGAGCAAGCTATATTGTCTTGTCTGGTGGGCTGATGTTTCCTCAAAGTGCGACGGACTCCGGCAGAAAGCCACGCTTTGGGCAGATTTTGATTGAGCCATCTAGCTCTTTTGAGATGCGGAGAAGCAGGCGTCGGAGAAGAAGGGATTCGAGTAGTCAATACTGAGGCGCATCGCAGAGAAGCATTGCCTCCCGCTATGTTCTCAAAATACGTGAGGCGAGAAGATGGGACTCTGGAGGCAGAAGAGAGAATTGAAGAGGGTTTTTCTCTAGGTACGGAGCAGAGGAGGATGCCCAGTCAGCACGACAATCACGTGTTGATGTCGTTATCTGGCGGTTTCCGTTTACGAACCGCCGCATGCAAGACTTGGGCAGGAAGCATCCTCTATCACTGCCTTACTTCAGCACCAAGAATTGTATAGGAGGCAAGTACGAAGTACCTACCTCTTCGTATCGTGTCGTATCGTGTTGGAGCTTGTTGGAGCTTATTCGGCAGCGGGCATTTGACGTGTTACATAAGCCCCATGTTGGTTCACCTTATTTTCCGTCCGTCACTTCGACGGAATCTCCTCAACCGTATTCAACCTCGATGCCCTCGCCAGATGACCTCCATCAGCGCCAAAGCCGAAGACCTCGCTAGCAATTAGCGCTGGCCGCACGGAGCTTCGGCCGAAGCGGCAGAATGGCAATTGGCGGACACGAGAGCAACGGCAACAAATCAATCAAACAACGAGTGCTCTCTTTGGTGCTGGAGACCCCTCGCCAAGCTCAGGTTGGGGTTGAAGTATATTGCGTTGTGGTTGTACACCAGTGACCAGCAACCCCCGGGACCTGATTGATGCGTGCTGCAGGAATCAAGCGGCGTCACACTTACATGTCAAGTCCGGGAGAGGGCAAAAAAGGTTACAGATGACATTACCGTTGCAGCGCCAAGTACCTACCTTGGTGGAAGCCAGGCACTTGAACACATACAGCAGGTTCTGACGCATTACCTACCTAAGGAATGCATGGCGTCGAATATGCTTGAGCATGTGAGTTACAAACCCAGTAAGAGCCGGCAGAGCTTCAAATTGAGATCAAGACGAGGAGTATTATCAGCATAGGTCGACACTAACATTAGTGGCAGGCTATCCCATACCAAATCAACTAGGGTCCTGCAGAGTGATGGCCAAGCTCGAACATGAGGCCAATCCCTTCTCGCTCCATCTGAGAGGAAGGGATTTGAACACAAACAACACCAGATTGAGCCGTATTATGACCACTCCGGCAGACAAACTTGTACGAGAGTCGTATTGCCGATAGTACTACTGTACTGGGTGGTAATGAGTTGTTCAACGACAACGGCCATCAAACAGGTACTCGGCAGCTCCCCGTGGTGTAGTCCCGATCAGTTCTGTGCCCTGTTCTACGAATACCGGTGACGATGCCCGCTTCCCCATCACTGACACCGTGAAGACAGGGAGTTAAAGATTGATGGAGGGTGGGAGGCGCGCACGGAGGCCATGTCAAGGCGGACTCCCATGGTGGGCGAATGCCCGATGTGCGCATGCAGATACTCACGCGCTTGGTAGTCGATACACGGTAACACCCGGACTCGCGGTCAAACCAACACGTACCCCATACCAAGGCTATGCCGCAGGGCAAAGGTCATTCGGGGCCAGATGGGCTGGGGGGGCAGGACATCAAAGTGGTGTAGTAGTAGGTCGTCGACACGAACCCTGCTGCAAATAGCGCCGAAAGGGGATGCTGATGCCCCTGTTTTCAAGCTCGTTGGAGAGTGCGTGCTGCATGTGGCCAAACGGTACTCGGGCCGAACCCCGGAGTTTTGCAGCCAGTGACGGCGAGGGGCCGCAACCCACCGCCGATGCTAGCAAACGCACTGGGATTGCATTGATCCGCTGCCTAATGAATTGAGCCTGGAGGTGAAGCGGTTCGAGTCTATGCATCTGCTTTGACGCTCGCGGCGATTCGACGATGCGGCAATGCTAAGGATGCTGCGATGCTACGGCCGAGCAGCCTTCATACTGCCCTCTGTCGAATCGCCAGACCGTGCTGCGACCCTGTTCCGCCTCCCAGCCTTGTCCACAACCAGATCTGCCACAGCTGTCACCCCGGAGTATATCTCATCTCCAGGTTTTCCCCATTTCCCCATTTCCCCGTTTCCCCGCCAAATCCTCAAAACCCGGTTCACGTCCTGTTCAAGACCGTGACAGGCGGGCCATCGTCTGATGTTTATGGGAAATTGGAAGAAACAAAGTTTGGTGACGCGCGAATTAGAAACGCCGATGTGTGATTTTGATGGCCACGATCTGTCATGACAATTTGCCGTTCCAAGCCCAAGTGAACAAACGAACCGCTTTTTCCTTCTCCAACGCCACCGCGGGGGAGGAGCTTGGATCGACAACAGGAGTCCAGGATCCCGAGGCCGAGCTGGAGACGGACATGGGCCAATCCTCAACGATGGAATCTCAGCTCTACAGTATGCTCGCATGTCGCTCCTAAGGGGAGGAGAATCGGGTCGACGGCGGAACAACTCATTTTCTCGTCAAGCCAACTCTCCACGCATTCCGTGTTCAAGATGGTTCTAGACTCGGGCCCGGCATTGACAAAAGGTTAAAGTCAGAATCAGCCAAAAACTCCGATCACCAACCGAGGCGGCAGTTCTGGGCCTTGGCCGGCGAAAGATGGGGAGATGGATACTATTAAACTTGTTACCCCGACACTGGTAACCCCGTAGAGCTCGCGCACCTCCCACGAGAGAATCACTTTCAGAGCCGAGGATTTCTTGTTTCTACAAAGTACTTGGGAATCAGGCCATGCAATACCGTGCGTGAGCTGAGAGCTATTGGCTCAGCTGCTTAATTGCAATCAAGGGTAAGTGATGTCAAGAGGGGGAAAAGGCCTCACTTCTACCGTTGCCCCATTCCTTCCGACTGCCAATGGGCGCTGCCTCTATCTGCATGACAAGAAAAGAAAGACGAAGAAAGAAGAAGAAGAAGAAGCGGTTACACAGAAACCAGACTGTGAGGGTGCACGCTCGAGTGATGGACGGGCTAACTAATCAACGTCGTCTCTCACAGTCATCTTGGATCTCTGATCGGCGGACGGAGCGAAACCCACAAAGCGCAGCATGGACATCATTGAAGGGCACGGCAGAGGGAACGACGAAGCTGGAGCTGGAGCTGAAGCTGAAGCTAGATCCGTCCACCGTCCACTCCATCTCTTTGTCCTGCTCGTACGAAGTGCATACCGGTGCTCGTACGAGTTATAGCAGCACCAGTACGTACAGGTACTCGACGAGCACGAAGTTCGAGCACCACTTCTACTACTGGAAACTCCGGGGCATGTGGCAGGGCCACCCATTTCCCCAGCCGTTGAACAAGATTTCCGGCTGGGGGTGTGTGCCTTGATTTCCCCTGCCCATGTTCACGTCCATGTTCATGGCCCCTCTTATCGCGAGAGGAGCGTCCCACAATCTCACCAGTCGACAAGTCTAATCCGCGTCAATCTCTGCTGCAGCTCAACCCGCTGGGCCGTCTTCTCTAGCCTACGATTTGCTTCCTTTACGTCTGGCCGTGGTGGAGAAGCATCTCCCGCGCTCGCCTGGCAATGCTACTTTTACAGCAGCGCTTTGAAGTGAAATATGACACATGACATCTTGATGCTACAAGGGCATCATTTCTGGCTCCTCTAGGCACTTCCGCCCCGTCTCGCTACTCCAGTTAGTCCCCCCCGGCCCTCCTTCTGGCTCCAAGATGCACGCTAATCGCAATGGCGCTCCGCTTCTTCTCGCAAGGCATGGCGATACTAATACTAGTGGCTTTCTCTGCCTTGACGTCGGGCTTTGCTCTCTAGCTGGAGAGCTCGGCGGCTTCGGTGGCATTACAATGCTCAATCTCCTGGACCGACTGACTTTGAATGACCAGCAAAACGGCCAACAGCACTTGAGCACTGGTTGTCGGCCTCACTGAACGATTTTCGTCTTGCTGCTGCGGTATGTCATCCCTCGAGCCTCCTAATTTCAGACCCTTGACCCCAGCCAAACTTTCGCTTTCTCTGCCGCCTTTGAGGATTGTGAGATGATTCTGATGCAACTTCGTACCCAAATACGACGTACAAGCTGCCGGGGAAATTCCCAACAGCGCAACGACTACCCTCCTCCTTCTGTCCGGACGTGCCTCTCTTCACACTGAGAGGGGAAACAGAAATTAGAGTAAATGTGGCCTACTGACACCAATGCTTCCCCAGTGCCTAGCCAAAAGGGAACGAAGGAGAAGGGGAAACTCTGTCTCCTCACATCCGCACCTCCCCCCTGCTTGTTCACGTGTGCCGCTGGCTTTCGGCATGGCCCGCTCAGAAACGACTCCTCCTCTTTTCGACTAGCAGTACGACCCCAATCGAGACCCCTTTGGTCGTCTGGACCGATTACCTACAGCACGACAGAACAGAGATGAAAAATGAAGGGTTTAGAAAATGAGGGGAAGAGCAGAACGGACGGGCAGGGGAAAATACTCGGGCATTTCGAGCTCGTTTAGCAACGAAGTGCCAGGGCCAGCTTTGTCTGGTCTAGAGACAACGGCCAGCCAGTGGAGCGAGAGAGCGCATCGAGATGGATGAAGTGAGTCTTTTCCTTTCTTCTTCTTCTTCTCCTCTAATATCTATCAAGGGTGCCTATTTCTGTTCTCGGCATATAGAGCAGATCCCTTCTATGCAAGACATGGAGGAAAAAAGCTACGATGGTGGAGGTTGAAACGGTAGGTGACTGCTGTAAGGCGCACGTGTCGTACTGCGTAGATTTAGCTCTAGAAGAGGAACTGAAGTCTTCTTCCTTTGGCCCATGTTAAGCGAGCATGCAATTGACGACTCTGGCTATATTGTCTTCCTGCTCGTTTTCAACCTTGTGTGCTTTGCCGATGGACTTTATTACAAGTTCGACTGCAGTGACATACCGAGTACTTCTCACACGTCATCATCTCTTTGTTAGCGTCCAATAGACGTAGGTAGAAGGGGGGTCGCATTGATGTCTTAGATTCCAGGTCCCATCGGTCCCTAAGGTATGGCAACTTTTGCAGTTAGAACTCTCCCATTGCGGCGAATTGACCGCCTTTCATAGCTATGCGGACCTTTTACACTTGTGTGATGCTTTTGGTCTTGGGTAACACGTTCCATGGACACAAATTAGACCGGGCTGACAATGAGGATCATGATCCAAGTATGGTCACTTGATGATTCTCCCTTGGAAACATGGGACTTGTGTAGGGTATTTCTCAATGGGAACCTGGAGTAATATGGCGTGGTTATTGGTGGGGGTTTGTCCATGACTCTATACAGGTTCAAGCCAACACAGACACCACGACGAAGCGAAAAGGCATACTCCGTATATGTATGTGATATGATTTGTTGACCCTTTCCACCATCAAAATACCCATTATCAAATATCCAACAAGGCCCATGTCATCCATATTCAACCACCAGAATACAAGGTAGATCCAGATCCAACCACCACCATACGAGGGATGCAAATATATACACAACACTATTAGTAGCAACAAAGTGCAGCAACCCCCCGCGTCCCTTCTTACTCCAAGCCAGCAGGCAACCACGCATTCAGCGCCGTCAAAGACTCCGTAAGCGAATCAAACGAGCTCAAATCAGCATTCGTCTCACCACCCCCGTCTCCTCCCCTAGGAGCACCAAACATGAAGATCGGATTCGCCCCAGGGCCGCCCTGCTGCTGCTGCTGTTGGCGAATGTCCCAGCTGCCAAAGCTCTGGTGCAGCCGCGCCGAGTCGCTGAGCAGCCATTCGCGGCCGTCCATGCCCATGCTGCCCATGTTCTGGATCTGGCTCTGAGGGTTCTGGTTCTGATTGGGATGTTGTTGTTGTTGTTGTTGTTGTTGTTGTTGTTGTTGGCGGAGGCCCATATCTGATGAGATGTGGCTTTGGGTTCCCGAAGATAGACCAGACGGAGGGGAGCTGATGGGCATGCTCAGTTGCTGTGGCCATGCGCCGAGGATGGTCTGATAGTCCATCTGCGTAGGGTCCATGCCCATGCCTTGCTGGTCCGCATGAGGAATGCCGTTGCCAATGGACATGGGCGAGTCCATGGACAGGCGCTCCTCTATCGACGTCTGCATCGTCGGTTGAGCCAAGGGCTCTGAAGTCGGATGATGCCTCGCAAGGCCATAGTCGTGCCTTGCAGCTTGCGCCGCCCCTTCCTCCGAGGTG
Source organism: Trichoderma citrinoviride (assembly GCF_003025115.1). Taxonomy (NCBI): domain Eukaryota; kingdom Fungi; phylum Ascomycota; class Sordariomycetes; order Hypocreales; family Hypocreaceae; genus Trichoderma; species Trichoderma citrinoviride. The sequence continues at coordinate 1,332,007 of NW_020194720.1, read as the reverse complement.
ACGGGTGAGATGGGGGCTATGTTGCTCGATCCGGGAGAGGGCACTTCCGACGTGCTGTAGTACTCGAACCTCTCGTCGGTTCGTTTGAGGATAATGTCGGCCTCTTCCGGAATTTCGCATTTCCACTTTCGAGCCAAAACACTAAGAATGCTCAGCGTCCGCCTAGCACAGAGCCAGTCTTCTGCAATCTCTTCCAGATGCCGCAGTCCATGGGTCAGGTCTCGTTTTGCCGTCTTTTCCGGCAAATTGAGCAGGTGGATGGTGCACGCGCTGTGAATCATGTAGACTGCAATGTTGCAGATCTGTCGGAGATTCCAGGACTTCTTGTACAGCCTCATCAGTTTTGATATGGCACCAGCGTTTGCGGTGCATATCCGCCTTGGAGATATGTGCGGAGGCAGTGGAGATGCGGTTGGGGAGTATTTCAGGAAAGGCCTAAAGAGGTGAATGTATTGGAGGTGGTAGAATGTGCTACAGAAGAAAAGGAGTCAGTATGACATCTCAACGCCTTGCACGGTGCAGGCAAGACTTACAACATCAGGATCACGTTTGGCAGCAAGCCTTCCTTTGGATCAAACTCCTTGGGCACGGCCCTGCGCCATTCCTCCAGCCGCTGGTGCAGCTCGCCGAGTCTCTTGAGCTCGAGAGATTTGCTGCTGGCCCGCTTTATGTGGCTGGGGTGGTAGAAGAAGACGAGGATGTCGCTGCTGATTTCGCACAGCTTGGACAGCAGGAGAGCAACCGCCCGCGTCCTCGACGGCTGCGCAAGTGACTCATCGAAGCCCTTGTCGGTGAAGGGCGACCACAGCGCTGCGTCTTCGTCCGGGAACACTTCGACTTTGGAGACAGTGAAGGAGTTTCTCGGGAGCTGTGGCAGGCGGCCCAGGTAGTTGGACCAGGTCTTGTCGAACAAGAAGCAGCCCCAGAAAGTGATGCGCCGGGCGTCAATTTCCTCTTCCGTCATGTGCTCCTTGTCCAAGCCCTCGATCTCGAGGTTGAGGCCGATGTCGAGAGCCATGCGGAAGCTCATGCCGCTGTAGACCCAGCCCTTGGCCTCTCTTGCGCAACCGGCCTCTCTGACAGACATGAGTGCCAGGGCTTGCACGGTCACGAGCCGGGGCTTCTCATACTCGTCATTCTCGACAATGAGCCGCTTGGCCTCGGCAAAGAAGTGATCCCCCTTTGTTCTGCTGTCGCCGGGGATGCCAAACGCCCCAGGGATGTCTGTGAAGTGGCAGCCAAGCGCCAACATTGCGTTGACCAGCAGCGATGAGCAGTACGTCGTGCCCGGCTGCAATCTGGACTTGCCCCTCATGAAGTCTCGCCAAAACAGCTTGCGCGAGAGGGTAGTGAAGTATGGGTAGTGGTAGTTGAAGTACATGTTCATGAGGTGCATGATGAGACGTGGATCAGTGGTCACGCGAGTCCAGGACGTGACGGGATTCTCACATACGCCTGGCTCAGAAGGCGAATCGTACTCGGTGCCGTCGTGGTGAGGGTCTCCTAGGTAGATGAGGTGAGAGGTGCCGCCAATGAAGCGCACCGAGCCGTTCTCGAGCCGCAGCTCTCCCATCTTGCCCGCGAGCTCTCGTTCTCCTTGCACGGGCAGAAAAGACATGGGTTCCTCCTCCGGGGTTCCCTCCTCCTCGTCTTGCTTGGCTTCCGAGCCCATCTTCAAGAGCTCCTGCGCAACTGTGTCGAGGTTGTCGCATGTCCGGATCTTGTTGACGACGTCGGGCACTTCTTCCTCAGAGGCATTCAGGATGGCCTCGACGATGACCTGCAGCGTCGAGCTCTGGGCCTTCATGCTGTCGACCTTCTCCCGGTAGACGCCCTTGCGGCGGTGGTCCGAGTTGGGGTTGTAGATGCACTCAGTGCCGTAGACGCTGGCGCAGGCGGCGCAGCTTGGCAGGGCGCCATCGCACTTGGACTTTCGCCGGCGGCAGGCGACGCAGGCCGTGCTGATGCATCTCCGTTTCTGGGTGGCCGGGTCGGTGGCTCGCCGAGACTTTTTCTTGGGCTGGGTGGCGGGCGTCGAGGCGTTGGACGACGAGGCGGCAGTCAGATCGATGCCGTCCATGGCGTGAAGGAGGTGGCGAATGGTGCAGAGGCCGGAGATGCGCTGCGCGGCGAGAAACAACGGGCGAAGCTGGAGCTGAGGCTGTGAACTAGGAGTTCGAGATGTGGACGTTGGTGGGCAGGAGAGCAGTCCCCAGACGGAGCGCTAGCATCGAAATGTGCCGGCACGCGGTGTCACCATCGAACTCTGGGTCTGGGGTTGTGTCAGGCTGCAGGGATGAGAGATGAGAGAGATGGCGAGGCGCGAGACAGGGCGGGAATGAATGTCTTGGAATAGACGCCCTCCCTCCCTTGGGCTGCACTCTGGTCCTGGGTCCTGACCTGTGGCGGACGATGTCGTGATGGCGAGCCTCTCGGCGACGGCGCTGCGGTCGACGGGCCGTCTAGGGATTTGTCATGCAACGCCCTGCAGCTGCAATGGATGAATCAATCCAGGGATCGGTTGTTGGCTGCGGCGGTCTCGGAGATCGGAGTGTTGCTTTGGTGTATATGTGCGTATGTATGTGGTGGTTGAATAAGACTTGATGCGGGGGGCGTGTAAAGCTTTTGCGCAGGTGGAGGGAAGCTGCAAGGTCTTGCGCTGCATGTACAGTGATGAGCGCTTCCACGGCAGATGTCGCAATCAGGCTGATGTTGAGTACCTTAAGGTAGGTAGCAGTTAAAGCGAGAGAGGCGAGGGTTTGGTGGTGAGAGGGAAGAAGGAGAGGGTAACACACAAGCTGTCGAGCAGAGGCGAGATGGGAAAATACTATAGTATGGGCAAGATAGTACCGGAGCTGACCCGACTGACGACATGCGCCTCCCAGCTCAGCAGCAGCACAAGATCAATCCAATGCAATCCCCAGCCGTCAACCTGACAAGTCAACCCGGGTGTCGGTGGCCCAAAAATGCCCTGAAGCTTCCCAGCCATTGAAGCCTTACGCCTTGTTGCCCGCCAACCCTTCAGCTCCTCGAGGGCAAATCCGGCGCCTGCGATTGGTCTGCTGCCCTGGGCCGGTCCATCTGATGCCCGTTACCAGGGCCTCGAGTAAATGGATTGAGGCTCGCCGAACCGGTCGCCTTTGAAGTTAGTCGTGGCGAGTGCCGCTAAGCCGGAATCGCGGGAAGCTGGCAGTTCAATTCCGCACTTTGATGAGATCGGCGGGACTGTGCATTTCGAGGGGGGGACAGACGCTGTGTCTTGCTTGATTCAGACGAGTCTCTGTTGCTTTTGTTGGCACCACGTAGTTCTACTGAGACTCTGTTTTACATCTTCACTATCCAACACATGGAGGAGTACTATCTGCATAATAATTGGCAGGTTATGAAAGTCACCAAAAGAGTCAAACCACGAGCGGTTGTCGGAGTGCTCAAGCCCATCAGCAGATCCCCCAATTCCTGATTTCTTCTCCCGTAACAACATCCACACCGTCCAAAAAAGTGGGCAAAGAATCACCGAAACTCGGGATTCGCCAGGAACGCTCGGGAGAAGGATTCACAGGGCACGAGGACGAGGCATTATTATAGTAGTAGTAGTACATACTGTAAAGGCGTTCGCTCCGTTTCCCCGTGTTTGGGGATGCGGAGAATTTGTCTCTCAAGGCATGTCATACTCCGTACTACATACTACTACATACTAGCAAGGTGAGATGGATGCCATTGTCCGTTCCGGTCCGTTGCGAGACACGAGACAAGTGTAACCGATGCCATGCGCTGCAAGGCGGGTGCGGGAAGCGGAATTGTATCACGTTGGATGCTATACATACGTGTATAATTATACTTTTGTACTCGAGGTTTCCCTTGCAGAGCTCAGGTAGATGCATTAATCACTCATTGCCTTGCTCAGGGCTAGTCGGAGGCTTGTGGTCACTTGAACGATTGCTCGAGTCAATGCAGAGACAGAAAATGGCTATCCGTTGACCAACTTCCGCGAAACGGCGCCCCCGAAATGCTACCGCAGAAATACGACCACGGAACAAACAACCGAATTCAGTTGTCGAGCAAATCACACATTATCCCAATTGAAACGACGGGTATGCAAAAAAGAACCATGTTAACAGGATCTGTGAATTTGCCAGGAAAAGACGCCGTGTGGAATATGTATTGTGCAAGTTGGCCTTGACACTCCGTACACTCCGCATTCCACGCCGGTAGTCGAGAAGTCAGCAGCTCTGCTGCAATTGCGAGACATGGCTGACTCTAAAGAGTGCAGTTGCAAGACATGGCCCTACCCGGAGCATGGATTTGACTTGGAATCGTACGATTGCCACGGAGGATAGTCTCCTAAAAAGCTCCGCGTTGTCTCTGCCATGTTGTCTCATGTAGCGCTGTCCGGAGTAGTAGTAGTTGGTAGGCAGGTAAACCGTTCACTGCCTCGAGAACTGGCTATGAGGGCCTAGATCATAGAATACACTGCCTGAACCTTCGTTGGCTATTGACTACACCACAAAGACATCGTCGTCGGGTTACGTGCAATATCATAGATTCTTTGTATATACTATTACATAGCCGAAGCATGAGAGGACATCCAGTCCTGCCTCGACCTTTTATCATCATACATGGTCCAGTAACCTGTCCTCTTTACCTCCTTGGACATCCCTCTTGCGTAGAATTGTCCATCATGATCTACACCAACTCTCCCCATGCCTGCCCACGCCCTTAACCTCGCTCAAGATACCAGTTGTGCGTAAGTTGACTCGTCAAGTAGCTAAACGGCGTCGGTACCTCCGCCATGCCCTTTCGCGCAACCGGGTGCCGCAAGTAGACGGCGGCGCAAATGTTGGGGTTGACCTCGAGATACCGGGGGATAAAGGCAAACGCCGACATGTACGGCCGGGGCCTCCACGGGGTAGCGTACGGCTTCGAGTCGTCAATGGGGTTCTCCTCGTCGTAGCGGAGCATCTGCGCCAGCTTCCGCATCTCCTCCCTGGACAGCGAGGCGTCGCCCATGATCCGCTTGGCCTTTGTCTTTTGCTCCTCTGACAGGCCCTCGAGGCCCTTTTCGATCTGTCGCTCTCTGTTGACTTCAGGCTGCGCCTCCTCCTCGCTCTCCTTTGCGGCGGCTTGCGTACCCTCAGCCTCAGCCTCGGCTGCGGCCGCGGCCTGGTCTTGCTCCTGACTGTCCTTCAGGTCGAGCTTCTCAAAGCTCTCTCGCAGCAGTTCGTGGCTCTTCATCTGCAGCTGCAGCTCGTCAATCAGCTCCGCGGGGTCTGCCTCGCTCTTCTCGGGATGCGAGAGGAAGCGCTTGGCATCTGCTCGGAACAGGCGGAGCTGCTTCTTCTCCTTGGCAGTGAGGTCCTTGGGGTTGTTCTTCAGGAGCTTCTTGACGTCCTTCAGCAGGGCCTTTAGAGCCTTGTTCTTCAGCTGCCACTGAGCCTCGGGAGTCAATGATCCGGCGTCTTCGCCCGCAGCGGCCTCGCCCTCGGCAGCCTCAGCATCAGCTTCGGGCTTCTCTCCCTCAGCAGCGCTCTCAGCGCTTTGCTCGGCGCTGCCGGCTGCCTTCTTGAGTGCGTTTTGGTATGCTTGCTCGGCCTTCTTTTGCCTGGCCTCGAGGTTCTCACGGAGTCGCTGGTGGGCCTGTGCCGGTTTCTGCACTCCCGTGCCGTACATGACCTTTTCAACGTCCACCTGGAACATGTCGCCGGGGTTCAATTGGTAAGAAGGGTGAACCATCTGCGTAAACATGTTAGTTCAAGCACAGATAAGAAGTTGAATATGAATGTTGTATAGTCTTTGACGCACCTTCTTTCCATTGACCGTGACGGCGCCGTGGATAACGAATTGACGTGCTTGCCGGACGCTGCTGGCAAACAGAGCCCGGAACACGGCGGTATCCAGCCTCCTCTCCAGCGGCGCAAACGTCATCTGCATATAAGGCGTCATGTTGTTGAACTGATCCGACAGCAGCTTGTTCACGTCGCCAAAGACGGGCGTCCTCCTCCTTGAGCGCTCCTGGGTGCTGAGTCGGGGGACTTTGGAAAAGGTCTCGGCCGTGACCGTCGACGTCGTCAGGCCCGAACCGCGGCCGGCGGCCTGCTCGGAGCCGTCGTGCGCGGCCAGGTACTCGGGCGGCATGTCGACGGCGGACAGCAGCCGGCGGGAGAAGAGGCGCACCCATTTCTTCTCGGGGATGTGCTCGCCGTGGTACGACCGCGTCTTGGCCTTGGCGGCCCATTTCTGCTGGAAGAAGGTGGGCGTGCCTCGGATCTGGGGCTCGCGGCCGGTCTGGCGGTACAGGTTATACAGGTTGTACTTGTTCCATGACTGTCGCAGTTTCTGTAAAGGGTTTCGATGTCAGTAAGGTGGGATCCCTCCCCCCCGCCATCACACGAGCTCAGTTCCAGCGGTGCGCGGATGACATCGGCAGCAGACAATGCCAAGATGACAATGGACTTACAGGACGACTTAAACTGTAGAAACGGTACGGCTTTCTCATCTTGGCGAGCCGACCGGCGACAATTGCAGCTTGACGGGATCACACTGAAGCCGTTTGTTAGAGCTCACCATGTGGGTGACATTTTTTCTTGGTGGTGCCACGCAGCCGGGGTTCTGCCGGTCGGTGTGACGGCTCGCCGTACGGATTCACCGACCTCACCGAAGGGTGGGGCCACTCAACGCGTCTCAATTGTGACAAAGTGGGCTGAGACGCGTCGAGAGATTTCCACTGGTAGTGACTTGTTTTGTGAGCCGAATTGTCGATACAGGTTTTGTACATCAACGTTGGTCTTTTGCTTCTTTTTGTACGTTCCTGAGCGTTTCTCTCTCTTTATATATTGTCTACACCAAGTCAGCACCAAAATGCTGTCTGCATCCTCGCCAATTGCCTACCCAAGCGACCCTCCCTCTCCTCCGCCAAAGCGCGCCAAACCGCACGATGTCCAATATCCCACGCAGAAGCCACGCAACCGCGGGCCGTTTGTGGACTCGGATTCTGAATCAGACGTCGAAAACTATCCAAGAGCAAGGTCAACGTCTCCCTCTAAAAGGCGCAAAATAGACGACCGGCCCGCACTGGCTGTTCGAGATGCGAATCAAGACGACAATGACGGCATTCTTCCCCGCGACAAGAGCGCAGTCATCGATCTCGACGCACCTCAGCCATCACTCTACGAGGCCACTCAGAATACTGCACCAACAGCTCCCCATTGGGGCAGACTCAACTCATTACTCACCACGCCCATCTTTGGAAGCCGCTCAAGGACCACTTACAAGCTCAAGACATGCGGGGGCAAGGAAATCACCATCAAGCAGCGTCAGGAGGCAGTTGCTCAGTCCTACGAGTCCATGGTGGCAGCGAGGTCCAAGACCAAGGAAGGGCGGGCGAAGCGAGACTACTATGGCGTCGACATTCACAACCTCATCAACGCAGCGACAAGCGAAATGGCTGAGAAACGGCAAACCCCATCATCTCCAGACACCAATCAAGCCGTTCGCTCCATGGAGGCCACATCGATATCCGACAAGAAACCCAAGAAGACGATGCTATGGACCGAGAAATACCGCGCAAGGAACTTTATGGACTTGTGCGGCGATGACGGCACAAACAGACTTGTCCTCCGCTGGCTGAAGAAGTGGGATCCGCTGGTGTTCCCAGGAACAGCCAAGGCAAAGCCCAAAGCGGCGAGACGCAACGGCCCCCATCCCCCGCCCGAAGAGGAGAAGCCTCACCGGAAGATCCTGATGCTGACAGGCCCCCCCGGACTGGGCAAGACGACACTGGCTCACGTCTGTGCCAAGCAGGCCGGCTACGAAGTAATTGAAGTCAACGCCAGCGACGACCGCAGCCGCGACGTTGTCAAGAACCGGATCCGCACCAGTCTTGGGACGGAGAGCGTCAAGAACGTGAGCAATCTGAAGGCGCCGAACGGGCCGCAAAAGGTCGCCAAGCCTGTTTGCGTGGTCGTGGACGAGGTCGACGGCGTGGTGACGGGATCGGGAGCTTCAGGGGAGGGCGGCTTCATCAGGGCCCTGATTGACTTGGTGCTCATCGACCAGAAGAACTCATCAGTGGTGGAGAAGACTTACGATGGCAAGAAGAAGAAGGGGGACGACTTTCGGCTGATGCGGCCGTTGATCCTGATATGCAATGATGTGTACCATCCTTCGCTGAGGCCACTGAGGCAGTCGAATCTGGCCGAGATCATCCACGTCGGTCGACCGACTCTGGACACGGTAGTTGGGCGATTGAAGGAGGTCTTTGAAAAGGAAGGCATCCCTTGCGACAAGGACGCAGCACGCAAGCTATGTGAAACGGCCTGGGGCATGGCCAGCGGCATCGATGCCAGACGGGGCCAAGAAAGCACCGTGCAGGGCGATCTCCGAGGCGTCATGGTGGTGGGCGAATGGGTGGCCTCCCGGTTCAGGGCTTCGGCTCTGAGCGACACGCAGCGTCTCACCAGGGATTGGATCGAGAAGAACATCCTGCAGGAGCTTGCCAGCGGCGCGGCGGGAGCTCGAGGCCTCGGGCGAGGCAGCGTCAAGGATATCATCTCGCGACTCTTCCAAGAGGGAGGCGGCTTCCCCAAGCAAGCGCTGAGCCTATCGAGGTCCAAGACGCATCATGAGCAGCCAAAGACGGAGCTGGGCTTTGGCGAGCACCAGAAGAAGTACGCCATGGAGTGCCTCCGGCAGATGGTGGACGCCAGCGGCGAGATCAGCCACATTGTGACGGAGATATTCGCAGAGTACCCGAACCGCGAGTTCAACGACGACTCGTACCTGTCGAAGCCGAACCAGGCCTACGACTGGCTGTACTTCCACGACGCCTGCCAGTCGAGGCTGTACGCGAGCCAGGAATGGGAGCTTGCGCCGTACCTCTCGCAGCCCGTGCTGGCCTGCCACCACCTGTTTGCATCGCCCATCAGGCACTTTGCCGGCGGCATGTCGTCGACCAACAACCAGCGGACTGGCGGGGAAGAAGATGCCGGTCCTACGATTCCCTTTTCCGGCCCGCGCGCGGACTTCCAGGCCTACGAGGCCGAGAAGCAGACCCGCGCGCAGCTGCAGACGCTGCAGGGCCAGCTCAGCCCGACCATGATGCGGCTGTTCCGCAGCGCAGAGGACGTTTCCACAGAGTTCCTGCCGTACCTCGCGCGCATGCTGTCGCCGGACGTGAAGCCCGTTGTCGTGGGCGGGAGCCAGGGGACGACGGCGAGCGTGCGCAAGGAGAGCGAGCGGCGAATGGTGAAGAGGGCGTCGGAAGTGCTCGCCGAAGTGGGCATTACGCTGCAAAAGGGCAAGATTGAGAGCGATGTGCTGTCCAGTCGCGGGCCGCAGTTTGTCTACCGCATGGAGCCGTGAGTGAACCCCCCTTATCTTATGCTGTATGAATTGAGGAAGGCTAAATCGTGATGTGCAGAGACATTGATTCCCTGTCTACCTATGAAACAGCCTCTTCCCTCATAACATCCCAACCACCAGCTCGCTACGCAATCCGCCAGGTCCTCGACCAGGAACTCCGTCGCACGCTCGCCCTCCGCGAGACAAGCGCCCGCCAAGCGCGCTTCCAGGCCGGCCGCTCCCTAGGCGAAGGCGACGATCAAGCGACGCAACAGCCCCTGGCATCTTTGCTGAGCCAGAAGAAGGACGACAACATGGCCGTCGTGGAGGATGGACTGGTGGTGAAGAAGGACTTTTTTGGGAGAATCATCCAGGCGCAGGCGCTGGCGGATGTTGTCAGGGGCGGGTTGATGGACAAGAAGGCGACGGCTGGGCAGGACAAGGTCTGGGTTACGTTTCATGAGGGGCTGAATAACGCTGTGAGGAAGCCGATGACGCTGCGGGAGTTTTTGAGTGGGCTTTGATGAGGCTGCTGTTTTCGAGTCTTGTCGAAAGATGTATATGACTGGAGTTTGGATGAACAATGGGATAAGAGCTTTCTGTTTATGCAATATATTGCTCGTTTATAATCCTACAACGCCCGTCATCTTCCCTCCTCCGCGACTTCTCGAGTATCCAAGAAATGCCAATCCAACTACTACAGCTTCGCCTTGATCCTCTGCGCCGGAACGACCAACGGATCATACGTGACATTCGACAGCGAATCCACGGGCGTCGCATTGCTATGCACAAACAGCCCCCTCGTATCCAACAGTCCCGGATGCAGGTCCGCAATCTTGGTCACCCCAATCAGCCGCATGTCCATCTCCATCTCGTCCTTGAGCAGCTGCATCGCCCGCTCCACGCCGGCCTGCCCATAGGTGCTCATGGCATACAGGAACGGCCTCCCGATGCCCACGCCCTTTGCGCCCAGGCACAGCGCCTTGAGGATGTCGGTGCCGCGCCGCACGCCGCCGTCGACGAAGACGTCAATCTTGGAGTCCAGCCCCTGGTCGCGCAGGACGGGCATCGTCTCGGCGAGGACCTCGATGCCGGAGCGCGAGAAGTCGAGCTGGCGCCCGCCGTGGTTGGACAGCACGACGCCCTGGACGCCGGCGCCGACGGCGCGCAGCACGTCCTCGACGCGCTGCACGCCCTTGAGGATGATGGGCATCTTGGTGATGCTCTGGAACCAGGGGATGTCGGCCCAGCTGAGGCTCGGGTCGATGAAGCTCGAGATGGCGCGGGCGGCGCCCTGGCTCGTGTCCGTCTTGGTGCCCTTCTGCACGCTGCTGCCCGTGTCGACGAACTTGAGCCGCATGTCCTTTTCGCGGCGGCCCAGCTGCGGCGCGTCGACGGTGATGAAGAGCCCCTTGCAGCCGCGCCGCTCGGCGTTCTGCACGATGCGCTTGGTGATGGCGCGGTCGCGGTTGACGTAGAGCTGCAGCCACTGGACCTGGTCGCCCTGGCGGGCGTCGACGAGCTCGTCGAAGGAGCACGACGCCAGCGTGGGGATCATCTGGATGACGTTGTGGGCGTGCGCGGCGCGCGTCAGGATCACCTCGCCCTCGGGGTGGCCCAGCTTGCCCAGGGCCGTGGCCGTGACGTAGAAGGGCGCCGAGACCTTGGTGCCCAGCATCGTGGTGGACAGGTCGATGCTGTGGACGTCGACGAGGATCTGGGGGCGGAACCAAATTCTGTGGTAGGCGCTGTGGTTCTCACGCATGGTCTTGGAAGCAGCAGCATCAGTACATATCAAGGCCAGTCGTCAAAAGGGGAGGACAAAACGCACAATCTCATCATCAGCCGCGCTGGAATAGTACCCCCACGCAGTCTTCTTCATGGTCCGCCGCGCGACGGCCTCAAAGTCGTGCAGGTTGAAGCACTCGGACAGCGTCGGCATCTCGCGTATCCTCCGCTGCCGCTCCGCCTCCTCCGGGTCGTCCTCCTTCTTGGCCTCCACGGCGACGGTGGCCATGTCCACGGGGCCCAGGTGCAGCGACTTGTCGAGGTACTTGTCGAGCGTGTCCCGGGGGTGAATCGGGTCAAACTCTTCCGTCGCGTCTTTGCCCTGTGCCATTGGAAAACGTGATTAGTGAGGGAGTTCAACGATGATGGGGCAGTCGGAGGTCCCCGCGATGATGATGATGGGAATGAGGGGGTGTGTTGGGCGTACGGCATATTTGAGAATGATTTCTTCGCCGCCGGGATGTTCTGTGAATGTTGAAGAGTGCTCATGTTAGTTGTTCGTTCTCTGAGGAAGCGACTGCTAACTTTGAATAAGAGGGGAAAATCATCGTGAACATACCAGGCAGAAACTCTGTCACATCGTATGCTTTGCCCTGGATGAGAGGAAGAACAGTTCAAGCGTCAGCAATCAAGTTCCACCAATCCACGATTTCCTCTCTCCCAGCTTTCATTCATTCAGTCCCCCCAATTCCAGTTCCCTCATTTGAGCATTGAATGAAAAACGCACATGAATAATCACCCAGCATGACTTTTCGCTGTTATGCTTGGCCACTTCATCGCCCGTGAGCACCATCTTGCCTGTCCCTTTTTCTGTGTTTCGTCTTTTGCAATCCGTCTTTCTCGTGGTGAGCGGTGATGGAGATGACGTCTCACGATGGCCGGCCCCAAATCCGTACGCCCGAGACTTTTCAGTCCAAGCTAGTCAATCGTATGCCCAACGTCTCTCTCTTTCTCTTCTGTCTCAGTTTTCAGTGAAGCAGATATCAATTGCTGGTCCAAAAAAGAGAAAGATGATTAGATTGAAGAGGTTTGAAAAAGAACAGAAGAGAAACGCGATTTGTCTATCAACGTTCGCGCGTCGGTTCTTCGGCTCGTCGTCGTCGTTCTCGCCATGGGCCACGATTTAAAAGGGCGACGAAGATCCAAAAAGGGAGACATAATTGGCCGCCTCTCATTGGCCGTCGGCTAATATTATAGCCAGTTGCTGGGGGCACATGGAATCTCCCCCGCCATCGAGACGAGTACCTATCAAAACCCTCCCCTTTCCGACGGATATTTTTGCCTTTGAACAACTCGATTGATCAGTCAAACTCAGTATCTGAAATACCAGACTATTTCCCTCCATTTCATACCCAATCCAATCTTCCAGTACTGCAGGAGTTCCCTTCGACATTCAACCACGCAGCACAGCTTCATCCCCCAAACAAGAGCGGAGGGCAAACCCCGTCTCCGTAGTTTTAACGCTACAGTCTTCCCCCCCATTCTAACCCGTCGAACTAGAGCCTCCCCCAACGGCTTTTGATATTCCGGGGACCGAGATTCTGCGGGGAGCCAAGCAATAGCTACTATAGTACTAAGCTAAACCGCTCCTCTCACCTTCGACTGAAACTCCACAAACCAACAAGTCCCGAGTCATGGAAAGCTAATCTTGTTCATCGGGGCTCATAGGGGGAAACCTTGTCCGCAATATACTCACATATCTAAACATCACTGTCATTGTACTCCTGTCAAATATGTGACAAGTCACTCAAGGCAATGCCGGGATGGCGCCCAATTCGTGTGCTCGTGCAAAGACCAGGTAGACGCCACTCGGGATATCCATCCGATATTCATTCATCAAGACCATCACCGCCTTCTGTACACATACTCCTATCACCGCGTCCGTCTCTTTCGCATCTCGTCTCCAAATCAGCTCCCACCTCGCAATTACCTGCCGTTGCGGCTCGCTAAAGAGGCCCTGCTCTCCCCAGCATGCCAACTGCATCCCTCTTCGTTCCCTCCCTCCCCCCTTTTCTGTATCTCAGGTCGGGTATTCATGCCATCATCCAAACCATCTCACTGCCTAATCAATCAACAAAAGCGCTTTCTTCTCTTCATTTCCACGCATTGAGCCCGGCCCACGGGTCGTGCGTCTGCTGTGTTTGGGCCGACCGAGGCTGCGCGCTTGATGGGTGGCCAACCGCAGGATCAAAATCCTGCTGTCCAAAGTGAATAGTCTGCTGAGGGCCCAGCGGAGGAGGGCCCGGAGGAGGCGGTGGAGGGACGAAGCCGGGTGGCACATATCCTCCAGGAGCGTGCTGCTGCTGTGTCTGCTGCTGCTGCTGCTGCTGCTGTTGGGGTAACGCCCCATACATGGTGTAGGGCTGGTGTTGTCCGAACGATGTCTGTGTGGGTGGCGGCGATTGGGGCCCTCTCATGACATTCATGCCAAAGGACGTCTGGTTCGGAGGCGGCGATGTCGGCCCGGGGTTTCTGCCGTACGTGCTCGGGTTGTATACGGGTTGTGAAAAGGTGCTCTGCGGAGGAGGGCTGGCGTATCCGGCAAAGCTCTGCTGGTTCGGCGGTGGCGACGTAGGCATCTGGAACTGCCCTTGATAGCCGTTGCTGCTGCTGCTGCCGCCGCCCTGGCCGTAACGAGACGTCTGGCTCTGCTGCTGCATCAGGGGCGCCGGTGTTGGTCTTCCCGACGGTGGTCTGGCGGGCGCCGCCGGCTGTGCCGGCTCCATGGACATGCGCTCCATGAGGCCTCTCAGCCGCTCCCTTTCCAGCTCTGCCTGCTGGCTCTTGTTGTTTGCTCGCTCCTGTTCGATTTGGTTGAGCAGCTGTGCGCCCTCTGACCTCCGGTTGTTTACAAAAGTCTCCACGTTCTTCTCGAGGCTCTCCACCGTCTCCCTCATCTCCGAGTACCAGTTCTTGGCGCTCTGCAAGCCCGCCTCCAGATCCAAGAACTCCTGGTACGCGCGCTTGTACTTGCCAATGGCCGATAGCCTCTGGCGCTGTATGGATTCGTACTTGCTCTGCTCCGCGCGCACGCGCTTGTCCTGCAGGAGAGTGTTGAACGTCGCCGTCAGCTCCTTCATCAAGGCCGATTGCTTGTGGTTTGCCTGCAGCAAGCGATTCTGATGAGGCCGAAACTTTTCCAATTCCTGCTTGAAAAGTTGCTGCTCATAGTTTGCTATCGTCTTTTTGTTGAGGATGAGGACTTGAGAGATGTCGTCGTTGTGCACCTAGATCCCCCTTTGTTAATGTCGCTCTCTTTGATCCTCTCGCAAGACCCACAACTCTTACCTTCTCCTTGAGGTCCTTGAGGACCTGATTTCTCTCTCTCTTGATGAGGTTGAGCTTCTTGAGAATCTCTTCGACTCTCGCAATCTGCTCCACCACCGTGGGCCCGGATTCATCAAAGTCTGCATCGAGCAGATTCGGCTCGTTTCCAGCCGGGCTCACGGCATTGCTACTCCGCCCCTTGGCCTGGGAAACCGCCCTGGAGAAGAGCTGGTCAACCTGGCCATTTGCGACGGCGTTCCGCATCTCGTCGAACCACGTCTCGTTCTGGCGCAGTTTCGCCGCCAGCTGGCCGTCGCTCCTGCTGGCCTCCTCCAGAGCTTCCCGGTAGTTGCGGATGTCTCCCCGCAAGGTCGTCGTGAGGCGTGCGCTGGGCTGCTGGCTCCACTCGTTTTCGTACTTGGATCGCATCTTTTCGCACACGCTCTCCTCCATATCCAGCTGCTTGGACGCCTTGTCCAGAGTCGACACTATCGACTCCTTCTCGCTCCGCAAAAAGTCAAAGATGTCCACGGGATTCTCGTGGTTGGCCACGTCTTCACACCATTGCCGGAAATCCTCGTCGGGAAGAATGTCCTGGTCGAATCCGCCCTTGAGCACCTGCAATGCCCCTGGGAGTCGTAAATAGTCCAGGCTGGCTGCCATCTCGCCGTTTGCCGTATCCACCTTTTCCGTCTCGGCTCTGACAAGCTTGGCCTTCTCCTCGTCGTATAAGCTGGCGGATTCGGTGACGGCCATGGGCACAATCTTGGAAAACAAGTCGGGGCCGGTGATGCGCTGGATGTCTTGACCGGCGTAGAGCTCGGATACGGGGATCGGCTTTGCGGCCGGGAGCTTGGCGATCTGGGGTAGGGTCGCCTCCGCGGGGACGGTCTGGTGGTAGATGTAGTCGTTGTCCTTGATGGCTTCTCGCAGCCGTTCCTGCACCGTCGAGCACTGCCGCTTCGTAATCTCCTGCAGATGCGTGCTGCAGTCGGCACCGAGGTTGGCGTTGGACGGCACGGTGCTGGGGAAGCTCTTTGCTAATCGGTCGGCGTCCTTGGCGAGGGTGTCGGCCACCTGGAGCCGTGACAGGGCCACACCATGCTGGCCCGCTTCGTCGTCTGCCATTGCCTGATAATACTGCGCCATGGAGTTGAGAAGACTGGCTTTGATCTGGGGTTTGCACCAGTTCCAATTAGCAATTTCGCTGCTGCAGAATCCGAAGATGGTGAGCATCTCCCTCCCAGACACTGAAGCTTACCTGGACCATTGTCAGCCAGACCTTCTCAAAGATGGCCTTTGTGACATTCTCCTGCACGCCCTCCACAGCCTGTCCATACAGGTACCCAGACTGCGACGCCAGCTTGGCCAGCAATCCGGCTTTTTTCTGGTCCTTGACCTGCTTCTCCAGAAAGATCTCCTGCGCCTGGGCGAGCATGATGTGTATCAGCGTCTTGACAGTCTCTCGGCTGAGGTCGAACGAAGGAGCGTGCAAGAAGTTCTCGTTGATGTACGTAAACATGCCGGCCGAGGCCTGAAACGAGTGGTAGGCGACTTTGAGTGCGGAATCGTCCTCTCGGTTCTGGATAGCAGCATGGCCGGAAAGGACGGCGGAGATGTTGAAGATGACGGAGGCCTTTTCGAACGCCAGCGAGTACTGCGTGGTGGGTTTGTGGGTGAATGCGTCAAACCTGGCACAATAGGGATGCGTAGTCAGTATCAACGCCCTTTCCAAACAGCATAACGACAAGACGACTTCATCAAGAACTGGAGGGCACCGCACCATGTAAAGGGAATTTTGATGTGCTGCTCGTCCACCGGGAAGCGCAGGTCCAGCAGCTCGAGCTGCCCGTAGTAGCGGTAGAGCATGTCCCTCCCCGTGACGCTCTCCTTGCCGGCGCCGCGCATGTCCTGGCGCAGGCGGTTGAGCGTGGCGCACTCCTCGGCATAGCGCTCGGGGTCGTCGCCGTACGTGTCGCGGATGTAGGCCTTGAGCGGCGAGACCCAGTCGATCTCATTGGTGGCCTTGGGCGGCGCGGCGATCATGGGAGACTGCGTCATCCTTTGTGCGACTTTTGGGGGGCGGGCGCGGGTGTGCGGACCCGGGATGGGAGGGGGGGTGGTCGTTGAGACGCAAAGAAGACGCAAGACTCGGTCAATGGGCCACGGTCGAGACGGCCAGCAATGTGTCGCATGCGCGTCCGGCTGCGCGGAGGGACAGAGCACGGGGGGACGCTCCAAGCGGGAGGCGGCGGTGCGGTGCGATGGCAAGCTGTGCGAGGTTGGAGCCGTGCGGGCTTGATGAGTTGCGGAGGATGAAAGAGCCCTGGTTGCTGGGGATGAGGGGAGTCTGGTCGATGGAAGGAGAGAGAATGGCGACGGGAGAAACCAGAGACTGAAGCTCAAGAGAGGGAGAAAGAGGCGAAGCCACGACTTGCTTGCGTGTTGGCCTTGCGTGTGCTCGAGCTGTTTCTGTGTGGAGGTAACGCAAGCAAGGTTAGAGCAGAGCAGAGCAGAGCAGCTAAGTGAGTAGCTTGGTGACACCTCTTTTGTTTGGATCTCGTGGTCGAAGCGGGGTCTTGGGTTTTGTCACGGCCGGACAGGAGAGACGGCGATACAAGCACAAGCGATCGCACAGTTTGATGAGAATACAAGGGATCTGAAGAGCAGTGTAGAAGGAGAGGCTTTCGAATTATCACAACGCTCCGAGAAGTGGCCGGCACAGAGATTTCCCAACCTGGTGCCTGGCAGTCAAAACAGTCGCGGTGATGCCATTTGATCCATCTATTTACTACTTCAACTGACTCCTAGCAAGAATAGCCGCTGGTTCAGGCTTTGGGCTCTGCTTAGGCGGGGAGGGAACCCAGGCCTGGCGCCTGTTAGGTACCGAGCTGCGAGCCAAGTTGCTGCGGTTAAGCAGCTGGAGAGGCGTGAAAGCCGCTGTGGAGCGCGGGCGAGCTAAATATTACAGGGGAGGAGCAGCGCCGCTACAGAATTGAAGGTGAAGGGCTGGGGGGGCTCTAGCGCGGTGTGACGGCGGGCCGTGATCATGCATTGATGGGCGGGCTGGGCGTCTTGGAACTGGAACTGGAAGTTGACGGAAGAGAATTTTCACTTCCAACGAAGCGGTGAATGTGAATGACGTACAAAAGTGTCAAAACAGTTGGATCTGGCCATGGATTAGACAGGTAGGGTTGAGGACTATAGCTTGATGTGATGATGGACGGTCCAACGATGGGTTTGACTGTTGGCTTCTTCTGCTGTATACCTATGTAATCACATGCAAACGCAGAGCATGAAGATGCACAGGTAAAATGGATACAGCCTCAATTGCTGAGCCCATCACATCACATCTGGTCCCTAATGTCCATGAACATTTCAATGCCTGTAATTGCCCACCTGCCCACCTATATCAACGCCTGTTTCTCCCTCGCCAAGTAAAGCAATTGTCTGGTATCTGCTGCTCCCCAAGCCCTCCAACAACTTCACCGTCCAAATTCCAATCCACTATCTAATACAGCACGCTTCAACCCAGTCAAGCCCGTCAAAACAATCACAGACAACAACCAAAAAGAGGGGTTCGCACCTTGGACTACCTTAGTTCCATCACCTTCACTTGCCTAGCAATTCCCTTCATCACATCACATAAACTTCCCCCCCAGCAGTATGTAAGATACTTCGTACAAAGTCACCAACCTCTCCTCCACCCCCTTTCATTGGCCACCACCACGGCGCTTCCACCTCCCCAAGCGCAACCCGCTAAAGCACCTAACGGGTATCATCTCGCATCTTCAAGGTTCTTCTCTTTTGCTTCCCTCATCTCCCGCCCATTCAATTGCTCAAACCCATCAATTCATGATGAGACATGGTAGTGTCACTGTTTCCAATCACCAAAGAACCGGTTCCGCACAGGTAAAGAGTTCTTGTGCCCCTCCCCTGCTTCGATGCGACCGAATATGCGGCCTGGATTCGGCAACAGATAGACGCACGAAACCCCAGGCATTGGCCGATATGCATCCGCGTGGCTACACGCCACTCGTAGCCGCCGAGCTGCATCTTGCCCTTCAAACGCCGGACAGCCAATCCTCTTTATGCTTGAATTTCGTCGTCCATTAAAAGATACTGCGGCTCTACCGAGCTCAACCATAGTGTTCCATCCGTATTACCGTTCCAAACCCTCAAATCAGGACAAAGAGACCATAAACGCCCAAAGGTGAAAATCAAGTGTACACACTCTCCGTCCAGGAATTCACTTGCAGCCCCCGTTCCGCCATCTCCGCATCCTTCAAAAAGTCCATCTGCATCCACACCAGGTGCCCCTTGATCTGCGCGAGCTTCTTCTTCGCCTCGTCCGGCGGCATGAACTGGTCGAATATGTGGCCCGACTTGACGCCCCTGGGCGGCAGATAGCGGTCGTAATCGTCAAACGTTTTGACTATCATCCTCACATTAGCTTTGACAGGTCAGAGCATCTCGCTGGGTTGCAAGCCCACTTACTGTGATCGTCTGGATCGGCGTGGAAGAGGTGCCGGAACAGCTCCGTGTTCTTATCTGCTCGACTCGTCCACATATCCCACAACTCGTCGCCCAGCGGATCCTCCACAAGCTTCCAGCTCTCATCATTGTCGTAGATGTCGTTGTTGGGCTCCACGCTGGGCGGCAGAGCATTGATATCGCCCTCGGCATCACAGTCCTGCGGCGGCAGCAGGCCGAGATGCTCTCGCCAGAGGAATCGCCGCAGAGTCATCGCATGGTAGCCCGCCTCAAACGGCTTCCCGTCCATTGTCGTTTGGACCAAGTTGGTGTCTTCCATGACGATACTCAACTCGCTGTCGTGGCTGCCCTGCTGGCTGCGATCGTTGAGGTTGCTCGAGCCGCAAATCACCACTCGATCGTCGGCAATGAGCACCTTGGCGTGCACGTAGAGCTCCTCCTGGATCCAGTTCTTGATCTCAGACTCCGGGTCCGCCCAGGGCTCGTCCTCCAGAGGACTCTGGCCAGCCATGGCGTGGTGCGCGACCGAGGGCGAGGTCTGTACCTCTTCTTTGGGCTTGGCCTTCTCAAAAGCTTCCTTTGCTTGCACAGCCTCGTTGCGCGCCTTTTCCTGCTCGTGTGCCTTGCCCATGTGGAGGTCTCTCTCCTTTTCTATCGGGTCGGACGTCCCGTGGATTCCCTCACCCATAATGTCCTCGGCCAGAACGCGCTGGACTTGCTGATACCCGATGCCCGTCTTCTTCTCGGCTTCGTCGATGGCCGGTGTCTTGTTTAGGCGATCATACGATCTCAGGTTGAAAAAAAAGATGTGCTTGGTAGGATCGACCCCCTGAGCCTTGACCCGCTCAAAGATGGAGTGCTCGCCTCGACATATTGACTTGTACTGGTAGTCCATGATGGCCCTCGTGCCGGACGCGGC
This sequence comes from Trichoderma citrinoviride, assembly GCF_003025115.1. Taxonomy (NCBI): domain Eukaryota; kingdom Fungi; phylum Ascomycota; class Sordariomycetes; order Hypocreales; family Hypocreaceae; genus Trichoderma; species Trichoderma citrinoviride. Next base: position 1,312,203 of record NW_020194720.1, on the reverse strand, counting down.
ATTGTCTCGAAGGTCACCGGCAAAGCCTGGGACGGCGGGGATAATGATGATGATCCTGAACTTTCGGCCTTCTTTTCCAGCCCGCACCACGGCCTCAACAATCGCTTCGCCGATGGTATTGTGGATCGGTGCCTGGTGCTCGCCGGTGGCGGTGATGAAGAACTGATTCTCAATGTAGACGTAGTGCTGCGCTTTGGAAATGACCTCTGAGTACGCGTTTTGAATGGAGCGATCAGTCAGGATGCCGCTGGACCAGTCGGCGCTGGATCTCACGACCTGAGCATGGACCGTTCCTCGACCGAGCAGATTCTTGGTGCTCAGGGGCGTCAGGGGGTGCCTGATGTAGTCGCCCATGGGGTATTTTGGCCGCTGCACTCCGATCAAATCCTCGTCCTCTCCTTCACGACCTTCGAGAATGATCCAGTCAAATCTCTGGTCGCGCTTGTACTTGTCCCGTTTGACAAAGTTCCACCGCAGAACGAAGTGCTCCGCAATGTCATACACGCAGGGGCCGATGACGCCCATGGAGACGTCGTGCCAAGGCATTCGACCGTAATCTGCCTTGCTGAGCTCGTTGTCCTGCCAGTCCTGCACCTTTTTGAAGTCCAAGACGCGGTTGTTGTTGAAATCCTGGCCCGGCCAGACCTCTGCGTGGGGCTCGTCTGGGTGAATATCCGACAGCGGATGTTGGCGAGTATCCCAGCGGCCGAAGCAGAGGTCGAGACCGCCGATGAAGGCAATGGCGTAGTCGATGACGATGAACTTTTCGTGGTGGGCCCAGTACATGGTCATGTCTGCCGCGTTCTCAAGGACGTTGTGATCGGGATGCCGCATGATCTGGATGTTGTTGTAGCCGGGAGATCCTTCGGGGCAAAGGGCCTGCAGGGCGTGTTTTGTGTGTTCCGAGTTGCAAGTAAGGGCCGCCTCCACCTCCTTGTAAACAATGACAAAGATCTTGACTCCCTGTTCCGCTTTGCGCTTCAGGATCTGGTCGAGCCTGTACTCCTGCTTCTGATGAGGGGGCCGTCTGAGGAAGAGCTCCGGCGAGAGCCACCAGTCTGCAATGTAAATGGTTTCCTTGGCCTCTTCCAAGGCGACAGATACCGCCCAGAAATAGTCCCGTCCATCCACATACCACTTGACAAGGTTGCCCTCTCGCTCTGGAAAGTAAGACTGGAAGCGATGGGACGCGCAGATCTTAGTCCGCTTCGCGTCGCAGATTCGCTCGTGCTCCTCATCATGGCGATGCTCTCTGTTGAACAGATTGCCGAATTTTCCAATCTGGTGCTTCTTGTGTGACACGGCTGCTTTGGCGTCGTAGAGCTTGGTTTCGTGGAGCTTGCCTCTCAAGCTGTCCATGAGGCCGTGAAAGCCGTGAGAGCCGTGGCTCCCACTCTGCGCCGGCTTAGGGGCAGCCATGGTGAGCGACTGCTGATGTGCTGGATACAGATGTCTACTGATTCAAGAGGCGGCGATGTGGGAACGCAAATCACAGGTGATAAAGGGAGGATGCTGGTATAACAGGTATAACAGTGATCGAATACGGAGGGTCAAAAAGAAGTCCGGACAAGGGAGCGTCCAACCGCCGCGAGCATTGCCTATATAAGACAACCGGCTGGCATGGCATGCTACCACGCCAAGACGAGGCCATCAAGGAAGAGGCAGCGGGAAGCGGGGGTGAAGCTCAGCAGACTTTCACAAGATGAGAGCATGACGAAGGATCGACCCGAACGGAACTAGCTGAGCCAGCCCTGCCCGTCACCGAGTGGCCGCGCTTCCTCGGACGCAGATGATGGCGGCGCCACAGGGCTGGGGCCTCGAATGGCAGCAGAGCGTCTGCGGCTCCGGTCGGGGTCAATCTGGCTCCGGCTGCTCATGCAAAGAAGGGCCAGTGCAGCTTCACATGGTTCTGGGTTCGCTGGTTTTCAAGTTTTCGATGTTGCTGTTGTCTGTTTCACCTGGTCTGGGCCCATTGTTGTGTTACGAGTACGATACAAGCATGTGGCACCAGCTCGCTCTTGGCAGGCTGAATGGCCGGTTGAGTGGAGGGGCGGCCTGCTCGTACAGAATAGAAATGACGTCATCGGATTCAAGCAGTGACCTCAAGGAAAGTGAAGAGGTTGATGAGACTCGAGCCGAAATGACGTAGCCATCAGTAGGGCGAGCTTTGTCTGTTGTGAGAGCCGGTGATTCAAATCTTGAAGTGACGCTTTTGAAGGTGCATAAAACAATCTGGCAAGTCTGGAATGAAGAGATTTGGAGGTTGATGCTGGCTTGGCGATCCGTCTCGCATGCTAAAAAGTTCGAGATCTGCTTTGGACCCTTGTGGATTGAGCAAGACGCCGCGACTGGAAGGCAGCGGCGGGTACTACTAGACTACATAGATGGTGGCAAAGATGGATTGATGGAACGGTTGGAGTTTGAGTCATGATCCGCCGTTCATCCTCATTTCGAAGGGCTCCAGATAAGAAGCAGCCCCGACTTTACGCGGACTGAACTTCAGGGGCAGACTCGGAGTCAGTGAAGCCAGCGGTGGCTGTCGAGACTGACGCGTAAACGACCCTTGGGTAAGCATCCGAGCATTTCCCTTTCCATGTGGGCGATGGAAGCTAAGCCAATGCCATGCCTCAGAAATGCGGAGAAGATGCAAATGCAGGGCCTGAAGCGTGAGTCCCCGCAATGGCTTACATAAGGTACACTTGCTGTTACAGGTCGTCTCTGTCTGTATATCTCGTAGAGTCTCTGTGATACTCTCTGTCTCTTCCTTTCTTACTGCTCAACGGCCTCTGATATTGCGCTCGTCACTGTCCAAACATAACCATCGTATATTGATAGTCCATGTAATAACATTGCTCCTCCCCATAATACATACTGGTAACCCCATAATGCAACCCTTGCCCCTCTCTCTCGCATCCATCCATCCTCACTGCACCTCATCCCTCCTGAGCCACGCCTGGCCAATCAACCCCACCTGTGCCTCATTGCCCCACCAGCTCCCAAACAAGACAGACAGCATGTCGAGCATTCACCGACTTACCACCTGATACAAAGCACCAGCTTCCTTTCTGCCTCTTCCTCACTTCTACCCCCTTACAGCTCCCCGTTCGACTCAATTCATCTCCAACTTCCGCAAACCATCTAGAACAGCCTCCTCAATACCAGAATCCATCATCATGTCTGCTCCTGTCATCCCCGCCGGCGGCACCATCGTCGACACCTTCAAGCAGTCCTTTGTCGACGTGCCCATTGATGCCGAACATGGCAACGCCATTGCCACCAGCCCGTTCCTCGACGCTGCCGAGTCCCTAACCACCATGTTTGGTAAGTTCTCTCTCTTTTCCATCTATGTAGCCTCTTCAATTCATCCTGCTCAAGCTTCGTAGCTAACCTCGTGCTATTGCAGATGTCCTGGGCTCCGTCGCCTTCTCTCCCGTCAAGAGCGACATGCTGGGCAACGTCAAGGTAAGCTAGCTGCCCATTGGGGCCAACCTCATCAATTGAACGGGCAAAGGCTGACATGTACCGTTCCCCCGTCTAGAAACTCCGTGACCGCCAGGCCGCCGCCCCCGCCGAGTCCAAGAACATCCAGGACCTCTGCCGCAACGAGCTCAAGACCAAGAAGCACACTGCCACCGAGGGTCTCCTGTGGCTCGTCCGGTACGTAATCTCGCCCTCTCGGAACACCCTGTTAGAAAGATACGGGGTCACTAACAAACGCTCGACCAGTGGTCTTGAATTCACCTGCCTCGCCCTCAGCGCCAACGTGGCCAAGCCCACCGAGGAGCTCGCCGACTCCTTCCGAACCGCCTACGGCTCGACCCTGAAGCCTCACCACAGCTTCCTCATCAAGCCCGTCTTCAGCGCCGCCATGAGCGCCTGCCCCTACCGCAACGACTTCTACAGCAAGCTGGGATCCGACCAGGACAAGGTCGTTTCCGATCTGAGGGTCTACCTGGCCTCTCTGGAGAAGATTGTCGGCATCCTGAAGGGCTTCCTCGACACGGAGGGTAAGTGGTAAGCGTGTGACTGGCATTTAAGCGGCCCGACTGCGCGTTTCTGGTATATATTGGTATTTACGAGGAACAACTCGAGGCGAGTATATCTATTGTGATGATTAGCCGGTCAAATATACTAGCGTCTTGAAGAATTGAGCTGCACGTCTATGATGATGTGTGTGACGAACAGTGCATGTTGCATCTGAACTTGTGTGTTACACAAATGATTACATTGGGTGTGCCTTGTGTTGTACCCAGTTTAGGTTCAAGATCATGGACCATACCAGTATATCCCACTCCGCGAACGGCACATCTTTTACCAGCTCTGATTTTTATAATAGACCCAATCATAACGGGCACTCAATGCAATGATCCTATCTGCTAGGAAGCCAATATTCATGTCGGGCAGAATAGTTCATTCATATACCTACCATCCAGTGTTTCTCAACCAAGTCATTGAGAAGCCTCTCTCCCCTAAATGTTTGGCTCCAAATATGCCTCCAGAGCAGAAGTGATTCAACGTGCTTCTATGAGAAAGCAAAAAGAGTTTGACGTCTGAATTGCAAGAGAAAAGTCAGACTCAGGCAGCGCACTGGGTGTCTTGTGACTAACATGAGCATAGCACTTGTTGCGTCTTAACAGCTCTCCGTTATGATACGCCGCCATGCACACCACACCATTGCGCCAGCAAGTTCAAGCAAAATAAAAACCCGTCTCTCCTCTTCTTCGGAAGCAAAATCTTCAAGAACCTGCGATCCCAATTTAAAACGGGGTTTCCATATCCCCTGAATAATAGCTATCAATTTCCAAAAACCCGCAGTGCAATTCTGCAAATCCATCCTCCACCACCCCCCTGAATATCCCTCCAGGTTAAGCAACGCGACCATCTCACATACATTTACACAAAGCCAACCCCATCTTCAACATCACAAAACCCCAATTTGAGATACTAAAAACATCCAGTGAGCCCACCAACTCCTCTCCCCAAGAAGTTATCCTTGAATCACAGCACATATATACTGTAATTCTTCACATATTGCCATCCAGGTCCCATTGATGCAAGCTAAACCAGACAAAGCATTTCAACCCCATACCACAGCCCGATATCCCTTCCCAAGAAAAGAAATCTACACCCCTCCCTACCTTAAATGTTCCAATAGCATATCCGAACCTTCCGAAACCTCCCGCAATCTAACTACAAATTTACACTACCCTTCTCTCCCTACCCTAATACCTACATCTCACGCCAAACCTCTATCAGTGTGCAATATTACCATGTTTTCCGTATCTGGTAGCTCTCGCAAGACATTTTACTAGCAGAACGATTTCGTTCCAGCTCGCCACTGGGCTATCAGTAGTATGTAACTTGTTAGTATGCCGTCTCTTGGCGGATCTTGCCAAGTCTGGCCATGAACCCTGGAATCTTACATCTTCCTATCCGTGTGCGTCGACCCGTATGAAAAGCACCCGAAAGCCACACAGACTACGGCTCTCTGCTCCCGTGAGAGCAAGGCCTAGAAAAGCCCAGGTGAGTGCATTGGAGAACGATTGGTGTAATAGTTGACGCCACGAATGTGATTGCCAGACGAGCGTGTACCATCAAGATGCGATGGGTGGGTGGGCTTCAATAAGCAGACGTAAGATAAGCCAAACATCGTCTTACATGTATGAGTGAAAAAGACGATATATATTCGCATTATAAGACGGATCGATCGATCCAGACAATCTTGAAGGTGAAATAACAAATACATCTTGCCAAACAACTCTCGTTTTATATCGAAACAACGGCACTCTCTTCGCCGCTTCTATGCACACCCAACGCCAGCAATACCCGTTCGCTAAATAAATTCCTCTGGACGTAATCATCCCCCATGCACGCATGCTTGTCTTGTCTGGTCTTGTCTACTAACGCTTGTCTACCCAGCACATCGGAATGACTGAGGTTATCAAGAGACACGGGCGAATAAGAAAAGAAAAGGGCGAGGAAAACGAAACGCTACAAGACGCCAATCAAGGAAAAGCCGAAATGGAAGGGAAAAAGGTCAAAAAGGGCCAGCTGGTGTCGTTCTGAAGGATAAAAGGCTCGCCGATTTCGACCTAAGCGGCATGAGGCTCGGCCGGGGGATCTTCAAACGCTTCGTCTTCATGGACCGCATCGACTCCCTGTCCGTGTCGTGCTGCTGACCCAGCCAGTTGGCTATGGCCTGCGTCGCCTCTCCGTATTCGACCTCGACGCTCTCCTTTTGTACCATTGGCGGAGGGCAGTCCCATGCGTGCTTCTCCTTGGCGACGACTCGCAGAGTGAGTGTCTTGTCCATCTTCTTTAACCTGTCTGCGAAACGGAGGCCTTCGGCGAGAAGCATATCGTATTCGCACAGGCATAGATGGACAGGTGGCAGCTTCGCCACGAGTTCGTCAGGCAGCAGGCCGGGGGAGAGTCTGAGGTCGGCACGCAGGGGGCGAGGGATGGGAGGATAGACGTATGAGGCATCGATGAGGTCCGTCAGTCCCTTGGAAAGCGTGAGATCGGGACGGGAACAGCTCAGCCTCTTTTCTTGCCTGGGGATGGTGAAGTCCAAGCCGGGATAGAAGAGAACGAGCCCCGTGATGCGTGGGGGGATAAAAGGCAGCGTGTAATTCCAACGCTCCGGCTCCTGCATGATGATCCAGCTGGCGAGGGTCATGGTGCCACCGGCGGAGAAGCCCGAGAGGATGATGCGGTTGGGGTCGATGCCGAATTGTGCGGCGCGCTTCGCTATTTGGCAAATGGCGTCGACACAATCCTCAACGGGGGTTGGGAACGGGTAGGTGGGAGCCAGGCGGTAGTTGACAGTGAAGACAACGGCATCGAGCGAGGTCATGACCGCACATGCCCATCGCGCGCTGTCGGTGCCCTGGCCGAGGATCCATCCGCCCCCGTGGAGAGCCACAACGGCGGCACGAGGCCCGACGGCCAGACGCGGCGGCGTCCACACCTCGACCCTGATCTTCTTGGGTCCCTTGCATGCGGCGAGCGTGGAGTCGGCCCAGAACTCGGTGGACGGCGTGGGAGCCGCAGGCTCGGTGCGGTTGGCGATGCTGAAGCCGAGACTGGAGGCATAGCGGATGGCCTGAGCCCGCGCGTTCAGGGACCAGCGGGAACTGCTCTGCAAGGGGTTGACATAGTCCTCGGGCTCCGGGACTGTCGGTTTCCTCACCGGGTCCGGGACGATTTCCATGAGTGAGGCGCCTTGTCCCACGAGACTGTTCACGGCAGCAAAAAGCGATTGAATTTGGCTGGTGCTGTGACGCTCTTGGGCCTACGGAAAGGCTGGGCGAGCGCGGATTGGCTGCGCTGGGGAATGAGACAGGCGGGGTGAATGGAGGAGAGGGGCGTAGACTAAAGCGAGTGAGATGGACAGAGAAGAGGAGGAGAGGAAAAGTCTGATCAGATGAGGGGTGGCGGCACGAGGCACGGAAAAGGTACGGCTCAGGAGACGAGGCGCAAAAAGGGGGGAGGATGCGGTACGTGGCGATACTTGAAGATGTTGCGATAGATGAGGCGATTGTGCTGTTGGGACTGTGTCATGCCACTTTGCAGCCGCCTTGCTACAGTCTGGATTACACGTCATCGGGACTCCCCCGTTGTAGATTGACCTGGGGGAATGCGGAGAATCTTTTTGCCCTGTTACTACGGGCCAGGTGGCTCCCGCCCTAGGGCTTATTGGTCAGTCGCTAGCACTGAGATGGGCTTATCTTGACTTGAAGAAGATGGTGAGGGCGAACATGCGGCGACAGAGACTGGAGGGAAGCAGAGGAGAGGCGTGGAAGGGACCATCAACACCAAGTGGGCAACGGACCAGTGTTAGCAGCCGATGGCCGATTGAGCAAGGCATGTAGGCATGTATCGTATTTCTCGTGGAGACGCTGCGACGCGAGACACATGGGAGCGGGCTCGGCAACCTCGGTATTGGACGCTAGCTGGGAGCCAGCCACAGGGCGTGAACGACCTCGTCTGATTCGATGGAGACGGGATTGCAGAGTGAACTGGTGGCGGGTGTCTGAATGAAGGGGCGGTTTGCTTTGGGCAACGAAGAAGTAATGGATTCAAGAGGATGAGGCCATGGGCGCATCCGACTCACGAGGCTAGAGATGTTCTAGAAAACTGCGCAAACGTAGCACCGTCGTCAACAAACAGGTGCATACTCGTACACATTCAACCACTGCTGTCAACATGGAAGCTTGAAATCTTGCTGAACTGCTGCAGCATCCTGGCAGGGAAAAATCGGAGCAGCGACTCCGTAACTCGTGCAGGGTCCAGCTGCATGGAAGTCGTTGGAATCAACCGCGAGCACAGGCCATGCATGACGTCGGCCGAGGTTGAACGCAGCGATACTGGGGCCGTGGGGGGACCCGGGCCTTTTTGTGCTTCATGTTGTTGCTCGCATGACTTGGCGGCCCTGATCGGGAGACGATTTCGCGTCCGTGCCTCGATGCGGACGAGGTCCATCTCCGAGAGCGCCTGACGTCAGAAGCGTTGCTTTGATGCTGGAGAGAGAGACTGGGTGAATTGCTGCGACGACGGACGGAACGCAATGTACTCCGAGTCTACGATGTCCGATGTTCCATGGAGCATGTCCGACGTTGGCCGCAAACTGGCGCAGCAACAGCAGCACCCACGGCCCTGAGAGCACATGATAATAGTAGCACCCTGGTATTAACGCATACTGTAGCACTTTGGAGGGATTCACTTGCTGCTGCTCGTTGCAAGTTCCCAGCAGGGCACAAGGGCAAGACGCCGGCAGATGGGTTGGCGCCCTGTTGCGGCTAGCTCCGTGATGCTTCTTCATGTCAGCATTCCAAGGTGGTGTGCGGCTCTGGTCTCTGGCACTTGGTACAGGATGGGACAACTGAAAAGGCCTGCCAATTCCCTGCAAATCTCCCATCTTAATACCTTATTTGCCCAATTGCCAATGAGATCAAGGAAATCCGTAGCTTAAACTGCACACAGCCGACCAACGCGATCCATTTCGTCGACTGGTCTGCCAGGTTGGGCATGGGCATCGCGTGGAAAAAATTACATCATCAGTCGCTTAACGGAGTCACCCGATGCAGGGCCGTGTTTTTCATCCGCAGATGCATCACCATTATTCATCAATTTGGAAGCGGGAGATGGGCATGGGCGATCTGCCTCCTTCGCGCTTAGAGCACAAGCCCGGCAGTCCGCTTTCATCTGCAGACGCCCGGCCTTGGCTTGGGCACTCGATGTCGCCTAATCAAGGTACTGACAGACGGCTTGGCTCGTGTGACGCTTATATGTAACTGCTGTGCAATGCCAGCCGAAAGCGCGCATCACTGTCACAGGCCAGCAGCAAGGATCAAGGAACAGGCACATGTGCCAAGCCAGCAGAGTGCTGCATGCAGCCAGAACTCCAGATGGCGTTCTCCCCTCACGCCCCTGGACCAAAGCATGGCAGCTGGCGGGCTCAGTCAGCGACAGCGGCGCTTAGATATCGGCTTAGGGAGGGCTCAGTCATTGCAGTCATTGCCGTGTTGATGGCTGTCGCGTAAACAGTTTCTAAGCTCGAAAGCTGCAAGCTCCCACGCTCTCCCTAAGCTCTAGCCTCAGACACGGCGCCCCCTCATCAGCTGCGACCCAGTCCAAGGCAGTGAATTCCGCGGGCTCCAAACGTGCCCTGCGGATAGGCTGTCGGGGTCGGGCGGAGACTAAAGTCCAAGGACAGGGCAGACAAGCAGACAGAAAGTGGCTGCATGTGGACTCGACGCTGGCTCGGTTCGGCGCCGCTGTAGTTTGTCATTTGATAGCACCATTGTCATATGTATCGCTGGATTCGAAGGCTTTTCGCTTCTTCTTTGTCCTGACCCCCTTGTCATCTCGTCAGAAGTGGCCGTCCGTCTTATATAAGGCCTGAGCAGCCTGTCCAGGAGCCACTGCCGTCTCCCTCCCTTCCCTCTCCCAACCATCCCTCCTCCTACCTCGTACCTGTCTTGTCTTGCCTTGCCTTGACTTGACTTGCTGCCTGGAGCTCAAGACACACAAACACAAACACAAACACACACCGCGCACGCACGCATAAACCGCTAATCAAACATCACCCTCCATTTGCCACTATTCCTGTGCCAGCCACCCTCCCTCGACGCATCAACTACCGGTTTTTCATATTCCCATTGTCCAAAAATAACCCCGCGGGCGAATCAATCCCTGCAAACACCCAGCCGTCGTCACCGCAGACGCGGCAGTGAGTGATTCAGTCCAACGTCATTGACCGTGAAGCGATCACAACAGAGCGGAGGCGAAAAAAAAAAAAAAAAAAGGACGCACAAGGCTGTCAGGGCCGAGCTTCGATAACATCATCAGGCCTGAAGGGGAAGCATAGCGCCGCACAAGTGCCTAAGAGAGCCCCAGTCAGCGCTGCGTCTGCTCTTGTGGTCCTGGTTCCTTTTCAACCTTGACTGCGAAACCCCGCCAACGAGCCCCGCGAACTCCGGCAGCGCAACTCGACTGAGGCATAGCGGACACGCCTTGCCCCCCCCGTTGCCACACCTTCTTCTCTCCTTCATTGTGCGACTTCCCACCCCCGTCCGGCCAATCACTCCCATCGCTTCAGTCGCTCTGCGAGCCTTGGCGGCGATAATCCAGGTGCTACATCGCGCTGCGTACCTTGCTTCCGTCACTATAAACGGATAGCTCATTCACTCCCGTCAACAAGGCCCTCGAGATCCAGCCCGGAAACCAGTATATAGCGTCATCATGCCGGCCACGGACAGCGGGAGAAACTCCCCCATTCTCTCGGCCTTTGGCCTGCCTTTGCGCTCTAACAGCACCAGAAGCAGCAGACGACAGAGCCCTGACCGTGTCACGCCTCGCGAAACACTCCCCAGGAACTACAACAGCGGCACGGGGAGCAACCGCAGCAGCTACCACCAGTACACGATGAACGCAACGCCCACGTCGGCCACGCCCCAGGCGTCGTCGCTGTCCATCCCCAGCTCGCCCGTCGCCCCCGCCGTCCACAGCGAGGCCACGCGCCAGATCCTGGCCACCATGAACGAGGGCGGCGGCCGCAGGTCGGCCCAGGGCTCGCCGCGGTCCAGCATGGACAACTCGGGCGCCTCCTTCGACAGCGTCCGCAGCAGCGGCTCCGACTGGCCCACGCACCCCTATGAGCTCAACACCATTGCCGAGCTGGACAAGCTGCCCATTGGCACCGAGGTCACCTTCCGCGGCCGCATACACACCCAGCGCCAGCTCTCCAAGGCCCTCGACTTCCTCCTCCTCCGCGACCAGACCTACTCCGTCCAAGGTGTCCTCTCGAGAGAGAACATGGACATGGTCCAGTGGGTACAGAAGCTCCCTGCCGAGTCGCTGCTTCAAGTCAACGGCGTGCTCAAGGAGCCTCCGGAGCCCGTTCGATCTGCCACCGTCTCCCACGCGGAGGTTGACATCCACGGCCTGTGGCTCGTCAACCCGGCGCAAAACGCCCCCTTCAGCGTCTACAGACCCCCCGAGGCACTGCGCAGCCGCATGCAGTCGCGTATCCTCGATCTGCGACACCCGGCCAACCAGGCCCTGTTCCGCATCCGATCCATGGTCTCCCGCCAGTTCCGGGACACTCTCGAGGCCTACGGCTTTGTAGAGATCAACACCCCCAAGCTGCAGCCTGCCGCCACCGAGAGCGGTGCCTCCGTTTTCAAGGTCAACTACTTTGGCCGCAAGGCCTTCCTGGCCCAGAGCCCCCAGCTCGCCAAGCAAATGGCCATCTCTTCCGACTTTGGTCGCGTCTACGAGATTGGTCCCGTCTTCCGCGCCGAAAACTCAAACACCCATCGCCACCTTACCGAGTACACCGGCTTGGATCTCGAAATGGCCATTGAGCATGACTACCACGAGGTGATCCAGCTCCTTGACGAGTTCCTCAAGAACGTCTTCAAGGCCGTCTACGCCATGCCCGAGGTCGAGGTCCTCAAGCAGCGATGGCCCAGCAAGGAGTTCAAGTATCTGGACGAGACGCTGATTCTCGACTTCCGAGACGGTCTCCAGATGCTTCGAGACGACGGTCGTGACGTTGCCGAGGAGGATCTCTCCACCCCTGATGAGATTCGGCTGGGTGAGCTCGTGCGGGAGAAGTACAACACCGACTACTACGTGCTGGACCGCTTCCCTACAAACGCCCGTCCCTTCTATACCCACAAGGACCCCGAGGATCCCCGGTGGACCCGGTCGTTTGACATCTTCATCCGCGGCCAGGAGATTTGCTCCGGTGGCCAGCGTATCCACGATGCCGGAGAGCTGCGCGCCAACATGTCCGCCGCCGGCATTGCCGAAGAGGGCATGGAGGAGTACCTGGCCGGCTTCGACCTCGGCGCGCCGCCCCATGCCGGCGCCGGTCTCGGTCTCGAGCGTATCGTGACCTGGATGCTCGAGCTAGGAGACGTGCGGAACGCCTCGCTCTTCTACCGCGACCCCAAGTCTCTCCCCGACCGCAAGCCCGGCCTGCCTCACCCCGAGGCCGACACCACGAAGCCCTATGCCGCGCTCCACACGCCTCCGGTCGAGAAGCTCATTGCCAACTACGGCGATGCCTCCAACACCTCTTGGCTCGACGAGCGATTCGAGATTTGGCGACACAAGACTGGCGCCGCCGTGGGCTATGTCAAGCAGGACAAGTTTGCCATGGTCACCGGCGACCCCCTCTGCGATAGGTCGCAATACAAGGACGTCATCTCGGACTTTGTCAAGTACATTGTGACGGAGCTCCGCCTGGTCCCCATCTGGATGCTCGTCTCGTACGAGGTGCAAAAGATTCTGGCCCACGACCTCGGCTGGCGAACCCTGTCTTGCACGGAGGAGCAGCGCGTCGACACCACCCGACACCAGAGCCCGGCCGGCGGCCCCAAGGCCCGCAGAGTCGAGCGTGAGGGCGTTAAGATCCACGAGGTCAAGCCCGATGAGGACTTCATCAGGCGCGCCAACGAGGGCATCGAGGCCTGGAAGGCCAACCGCAAGGGCAAGCAGGTCCACCTGACCGAGGTGCGCCCCTGGGTCGACCAGGAGCACCGCCGCTACTTCGCCGCCGAGAAGGACGGCAAGGTCCACGCCATGGTGGTGCTGGCCAAGCTGGCCCCCCGCCACGGCTGGCAGGTCAAGTGGGCTCTGGACTTCCCCGGAGCCGTCAACGGCGCCATTGAGGTGCTCATTGAGTACGCGCTGTCGTGCGTCACCGGCGCCCAGGTGACGTTTGGCGTCGGCGTGTCGGAGAAGCTGACGCCTGGAGAGCATCTCCACGGCATTCGGGCTAAGTTCCTCGCCACCACGTACCGCTCCATTGTCGAGAGCCTTGGCCTGCGGAGAAAGGCGGGCTTCCGATCCAAGTTTGGTGCTCTGGGTGAGGAGGTGTACATCTGCTACCCCAAGCACGGCGTCGGCCTGCGAGACTTGCAGCAAGTCATCAAGTTCTTCCAAGATTAAGCTTGCTTGTCCCTCCCCCCTTGAAAGACACGACATGATACCCATTGACTACCACTGGAAATGAAAGCATAAAAAAAACATGAAAAGAAAGCAAAGGAAAGCTGAAAAGTAGCGAAGACAAGGACACGGAAAAGCAAGATGTCGATAAACGGGGTCTGTGGAGTCTGGCAGTGACGAGATAATGGAGGAAAGATCTTTTGGCACACGGGAGGGATGGAGGGGAGGGGGAAATGATGAATGACCTGCACATTGTTTACTTCGCCTTGATTTCTGTATTTTTTTTTCCCCCTTAACCCCCCTAAGATACCGATGTTATGTTATTCTTCTTCTCTTCGCTCATGGTATGGACTAGGCATCTCTGTGTTTGGTTGATAGATGGGTTGGTTTGGTCTGTTTTTGATTCCCCTCTTGTTGGCTGGCATACGGGACCGGAGGGAGGATGAGGAGGGACCTACAACGTTTTGGTTTGAGTAGTATTACGTTTGACGAATATGTTATGATGCACAATTATTCTGCGTTGTCATTGATGTCATCTGAGCCTATCCATGACTTGAGAGAACGTTTACGTTGCTATTCAAGAGCTCATACCGGGTAGGCTCTGGTTTCGCTCGGTGGTCTATGTAGCACTACAAGGGCGAAAAATCTCGATGGGTTTCCACTATCCTGACACCAATTTCTATCTTCCTTCCCTGCCTACCTAGCCATCTGAGCGCCCCTCTTTCACTCGTGCCATGATATGTACAGCATGATGCCAGCGCCGACGGCCACGGCGGTGAACTGGGTCAGCGTCTTGCGCAGCTCGAGCATCTTGTTGGGGCCCGTCTCGAGCAGCTCCGGGATGACGGCGACGGTGCCGACGTAGAGAAAGGTTCCCGCCGTAAAAGGCAGCAACATGTCGCCCCAGGTCTTGAACAACAACAACAACGAACTCACAAGTCAGCAAAGAAGCCCATTTGGGAATCCCCAAGAGGTATGTAGGGAGAAGGGAAGTTGTGGGATGAAAAACGTACAAGACTCGTGCCCCAAAGCCCGGCGTTCCTGGCCATGGCTCCACCATCATCACCATGAGCACCACCAGACCCAAACTCCTGCACGGCGATGCCAATGAGGGTGCCCATGAAGGCGCCGATGGCGGTGACGAACTGGGAGGCCATGGCGGCGCGCTTGGAGAAGCCGGACTGGACGAGGAGGGCAAAGTCGCCGACCTCGTGGGGGATCTCGTGGAAGAAGACGGCGACGGTGGTGGTTGCGCCGATGGTGGGCGAGGCGTAGAAGCTGGCGGACATGGCGAGGCCGTCGGTGATGTTGTGGGTGAAGTCGGCGCTGGGGGGTTGACACAGAAATATGTTAGTCGAGCTTTTTGTTTTGTGTATGAAATGAGGCGCGCGCGTGTGTGTGCCTGGGTGCCTGTGGAGGGAACTTACATCAAGTTGAGGTAGCCCCCGAGCTTTACGCTGGGGTTAATCTCCTTGAGCTGCGATTGCTCGTCGACAGGGTTCTTCTTGGCGCTCTTGTTTGCTTTTCGCGACTTGGCTTCGTTCTTGAGCGTGCTCGCGCCGGTGGAGATGCCGACGTCTGTCGACACCTTGTGCTGCTCTTGATGCGAATGCCCGTGCGAATGCTCGTGCCCGGCACCGCCCGTCGCAATCCTCAGCCCCTTGTCCATGGCCACAAACGTCATGAAGCCCACCAGGATGGCCAAGCCGAGGACGAGGTTCCGATTCGGCTCAACCAGCACGAAGCGCGCCCTGTCCGCCTCGTCCTCGCCGACAAAGATCTCGGGCAGCAGGTGGAAGAGGGTGTCGCCGAGCAGGCCGCCGACGGCGAAGGCGACCATGACGGAGAGCGAGGACGGGTCGATGTCTGTCGGGACGAGGGCGAGGAGGAAGTTGGGCGGGCCGGAGATGTAGAGCGTGGCGAGGAGGGCGTTGACGGCGGGGGAGCCGGGGAAGAGCACGGAGAAGAGGGTGGTCGTGAGGGAGGAGGGGGATGATTCGAAGTGGGCGCGCTTGGCGGCGTTGAGCTGCTGGACGACGGGGCATGTCTGCATAGGAGTTTGAGTTAGCTGCGTGTGATGTGGAAGGGTTGTGGTTGGAGCTGTCTGTTGTGATATACCTGGAGCTGGTCGTCGAGCTCTTCCAAGCTCAGAGACTCAATGGCTGCTGCTGCTGCTGCAGTGGTCTTGACCTGCGACGCGGCAGCACAAGCTGCTAGTAGGAAGAAGCATGATGCAGCTAGAGCCGTGAAGGTGCTGCTGCGTCGAGCCATTGCGGGAGCAGGTTGACGATTGGAGCTCGTCACTTGGCTCGTTGATACGGTAGAGGTGCGATGGAAAGATGACGATGATTTGCTAGTGTCGAGCGATGGATGGCCGAATCAGGGCGGAAAGACACGAATACGACTGTCCATGTCCGAGCCCACTTTTTGCCTTTTGCCTCTTTGGGCATGTTTGGGTAACAAGGGCAGCTTGATGGGAAGGCGTTTGGCCGTTGTTGCACATCGAAGCTGGGCGCAATTGATGAGGCATCTTGTATACAAGGTTCGTCCTGGACCTGCAACAGCAATGGCACCCGAGGAAGTCGATTACTACTACTACCTGTACCTGGGACGGAAGGAAAGCAACGCTCGGGACATGGAGAGGCCCCGACTGGCGGATCCGAGCTCGGCTTAGGTAAACTCTCAACCTCGATGATGAGATGAACATGTTGGCCAACCTCATCAGCATGAGGGGACATCGTCTGAAATGGTTCTTTGGCACGGGGCAACGAATACTAGGTATGCTGTTTGAACTCGTGACGTACTAACTCATGCCCCGTACCTGGCACTACCACGATGGCGGCGCCGCATCTCTACCACGGCCGCTACTAGTATCTCTCGGCAATGGCTCATGTATCTCGAAGCGACGAGCCATTGAATAGATGGTTACCGATCGCCTTTGTTGCAATCCGTGTGCTTTTTATAAAGACGAGTCATAGGAACTGCTTGAGAGGTGTGGCGCGATCATCCTCTTATGCTGAGCATACCTTGACGTCTGATTCACTCCCATCCTGCTCTCTGACAAGCATCATCACGATGAAATACGTAGTAGGACGATGCAATCAAACGATGTGTCCATCTCATTGAAGGAGATCAAACTCTACAGTTTGTACGCTTAGGCTTTCTTTAGAGACAGAGACGGTCGCACTCCATCTCAACCACCAACGTGTGTTTGTGAGATTCTTCGTTTGTGCGAATACAAGGTTCTCAAGTTGCATCGCCCCTTATTGACCGAAGGCAGAGGAGATCCAAGAATAACCATTTCGTCCATGCTTATATTTAGACAACTACCTACATGTACCTAATATGGCAGCTACCTTACCTACTTGCCCCCTGGCTACGGTTAACCTGCGCTCCATATGCGGTCTGACGATGAAAAATACCACCTCAGCTGACGACCTCCATAACTGGCGATACCTTCCATTTCCAGCCAAATCTTTTGTGTAAACCAACCAACTTCCGCTTCGAATATAGCATGGAGCCTAGGTAGCAATCGATGCAATTATAAAAGTAATTGCTTCGCCCACTCACCAAGAAGTCTTCCTGAAAGACAACAACAAGGTACTATTATAAGGCCTCAGCCAAGATGCCATCCCTCAACTCAGCAGGCCTCGCCTCACTCCTCCTCTTCGCCCTCCCCAAGGCCACCACCGCAGCCGCCAACGATGTCGACGCCGGCTTCGACGCCTACGCCGCCGCCCAAGTAATGGTCGACAAGGCCTCCCACTCGTGGGAATGGGGCACCGCCGCCGAAGCCCTCCTCGAGCTGCACAACCCGGAGCTCTCCGTCTTCGGCCCGGACCCCTTCCCCGACGGCAAGATCCCCTCAGCCGACCCCAGCACGACGGCCCTCGCCTACGCGAAGCAGTTCATCAACCGCGACTCGCAGACGCTCGTCAACGACACCGCGGTGGGCGATCCGGCGTCGCTGGGCGTCTCGGCGGTGCTGCTGGGGCAGTCGGACGACGTCTACATCGGGGCGGCGGAGCGAGAGGCCGACTTTCTGCTCAATGTTGCGCCGAGGTTCAGCAACGGCGCCATTTCGCATCGGCCGGATGTTGCTGAGCTGTGGGCGGACAACATGGCCATGTCGTTTCCGTTTTGTACGTTCTCTTCTCTTTTCCAATCCCTGTATTATGCGTCGATATGTACAAGGGGGTATAACTGACACAGTCATCATCATCAAGTGGCCTATCTCGCCGTTGAGCAGAACAGCACCTCCTTAATGGCCACCACGGTCCAGCAATGCGGCCTCCAGCGCGAGATCCTCAAGAGCGGCAACGGCCTCAGCTGGCAGCACATCATCGGCCCCCAGTCCCAAGACACGGGCCTCTGGTCGACGGGCAACGGCTGGGCGGGCTACGGCATGGTACGCGTCCTCCACACGCTGCAGAAATGGAGCGCCTCCTCGGCCTCGATGGCTGCCGAGGCCGCCCAGCTCAAGGGGTGGATCAAGGAGATCCTCGACGGCGCGATGCAGGCGGGCTCGGCGGACGGCGGGCTGCTGCGCAACTACCTCGACGACGCGAGCTGGTTTGGCGAGATCTCGGGGACTGCGGTCCTCAGCGCCGTGGCGTATCGGATGGCCGTCAACGACCCGGCCATGTTCCCGCAGTCGTATGTCGCCTGGGCGGATGCGAACAGGAGGACCCTCGCCGCGAAGCAGGACGCAAACGGCCTATTCTCGCCGGCCGTGAATCCGTACGACTGGCATGATAGGAGCGAGTACACTGCTGGATCGCCCGAGGGCCAAGCGTTCGCCGTGTACTTGTATACGGCGTACAGGGACTGCGTCGGCGCCGGGGTTTGTCAAGCCTGAAGTTTTGTGTCTGAGGGCGGTTTATTTACATGTATATACTGTGTTATCTCTCTCAACATACACCTTTGCTGATTCACACATTCATTAGCATCTTCCTCTCTATGATTGACCATGAATCAGTTGATCCACCAGGCCGCAGATGTAATGAATCGTCCAAGGAGTAGACGTGGATATAAGCCGTCCGGAGCAGACAGATTCCGTCTTGAATGTCTGATGTGCGCGCGGGGTCATCTCCCACATCCCCATGGTCTGAATATTAATCAGTTGAATCGGTCAGACTTCCTTCGACACGGGGTCCCTCTCTACAAACACCACATCACATACACACCATGGCATTCGAGGCTGAGACAGACAACTCGGACGCCGTGAGACCATGCCGAAGCCGTCGACACCCCCTTCAGAGGAATCTGATGAAAGGCCGGCCAGCCCTGGAGGAGAGAATCGTCACATCTGTTGGAAGTGCCAGGCCGCCCTGAGCCCTACCGCCCCTACCAAAGGCATCTCTCTCCTCGACAGCCAAACGCAAAATGGCCTCCAGAGCGTGTGGCACATCGAAGCACCGGGGTCGGTGCAGACAACAGCGCGGGCCGGATGTCCCCTCTGCCGTCGCTTTGTGCAGTACCTCTCCCCGACCGACCGGGACTTGTTGCGGAGCTGGGCGGAGGGCGAATGCAGGACCAAGTATGAGTATACGGGGTTTTCCGACCGCTTCATGCATGCGTCGTTGAGATGTACTGCTTTTCTTCCTCTTCCTCACGTCGAGGGCGAAGAAGAAGAAGAGGAAGCCCCTTCTGTCAGCTCCTGCGTGGAGTTGCAGCCAGCCAAAGGTACGCAGGACGCAGACTGTCCCTCGTGAGACTCTTGAATGGAAACATTAACGCCTCGTTTTGCAGACGTCGATCATTGCTTGAACACGGGCGTGATCGAAGCCTCGACGGATTCGGATACCACCTGGTCTACCATCAGAACCTGGCTGGCCGACTGCACCGAGCACCATACAGCTTGCTCCTCGGCCAGGCCAGCAGGGCCTCTCCCAACCCGGGTCATAGAGATAACACCCGGCCAGCCTCTCAAGCTCGTCCTCGCCAGCGAGCTCGTGTCATCGTCACCCGCCGACTACGCGACTCTGAGCCACTGCTGGGGCTCGCACATGCCGCTACGGCTCCTGACGTCGAATCTCTCTTACCTGCTGCGCGAGATCCCCCTTGAGAAGCTCAGCAAGACCTTTCAGCACGCCGTCGCCATCGCGCGCCGCATGGAGGTTACCTACCTCTGGATCGACAGCCTCTGCATCATCCAGGACTCCGCGTCCGACTGGCTCGCGGAGTCGGCGACCATGGCCTCCGTCTACTCCAACGCGCGCTTCAACATATCCGCCGCGCATGCGCCGGACGGCAACGGAGGCTGCTTCGCCACCCGCGACCCGGCAGCCGCGCTCGCACCGCTGCACGTACACGTCCCCTGGGCCGGCTGGGGGACCTCGCCGGGTTCGCGCGCCGTGCTGGAGAGACACTGGTGGCGGCGGCACGTGGATGCGGCGCCGCTTCTGCAGCGGGCGTGGGTGTTTCAGGAGCAGGTCCTCGCGAGGCGCAACTTGATCTTTGGGGACGTCGAGGTCCTGTTCGTGTGTCGCGAGACGGTGGCCAGCGAGCAGTTCCCCTCTGGGATCCCGGAGCGGGTCGCCGGGCCGGAGCTGCGAGAGGCCGGCATGTGGTTGCAAGGACAGGTAGAAGAAGGAGACGACGACGACGACGACGACGACGCTCCTGATCGGGGAGAGGACGGAGACGGCAGCAGCGGCACGGACGGGGATACGCTGGTTCTGGAGCTGTGGGATGCCCTGGTAGAGGAGTTTTCCGGACGCAACCTCACGCGCGGGACCGACAAGCTCATCGCCTTCTCGGCCGTTGCGTCGCAGATGCGCCGGCACATCCGCAGCGACTATCTGGCCGGGCTGTGGCGAGTCTACCTGCCGGGCCAGCTGCTGTGGTGGATCAACTCCATGCATGCGGAGCTTCAACCGCGGCCGGAGTGTGATTACATTGCGCCGAGCTGGTCGTGGGCGTCGACTTCTGGAAGCGTGCAGAGCTGGTTCCCCAAGTTCCCCGAGCTGGAAAAGGTCTTGGACGTCGTGGACGTGGAGGTTGTGCCCGTGGACGCCGGCAACCCCTTTGGCCAGGTGAAAAGGGGCGCGGTGTTGACGGTCCGGGGCTACCTTGCCAGGACACAAGGGCCACTGCGTCGCGGCGAGACGTCTTTTGGGGATAGTAGTAGTACTACGGACGAGGAGGAGGAGGTCGATGATTCCAATCTCTGCTTCGGCGTCTATTGGGACTGCTGCTGCAAGACGGAGCAGCCGGGGCAGGCCGAAGAGGATGATGTGTACTACTTGCTTCCCGTCCTCGCCGACTACACCACCAAAGACGAGGTGGGTGCGCCCGGGTCGCTGACGAGTGTGTACGGCTTGGTCTTGCGCCGCATCATCCGCTCTCAATCTTCCGGGAACGACGAGTACGTGCGAGAGGGACGGTTTGACGTGGTCCGCTGGAAAAGAGCTGGCTTCCAGGCGGCATGCCGTGACTTTGCCGCGGAACTGGGGTTGGGGGATGGTAGTGATACTGGCTGGGGAGCCAAGCGCCTGCTCAACATATTGTGACATGAGGTATTGTTAGTCTAACTGGGCATGCGAACAGTATCAGTGTAATTCTTGGATTATAAGCATAAGGAGTGTGTCCATTGATCCATCTATGTAATCCATATTTCCCCCATATACTATAAAATGCCAATGCCTTTTTCATTATGTCGTCCAAAAGTCATCCCACAAGACAGGACGTACAAGGCATCCCGAGAGAACTAAACTACTAATCTACTGAAGTACTTTTGTGTAGATGTGCGAGAAAATTCCGTCAAAAGTTCATAATAAGGGGAATCATCGTCCCTATAGTTGTCATTATATGCCGTCTTCCCTGTTCTGTCATAAAAGAGCAACTTGATATAACAAGCCTAAACCTCACTCTCCTCGCAGCCTTATTACTCATTCAACATCATCTGTTAATGTTCTTACAGAGCAATGGCAGCCACGGCAATAGCAGCCGCCGCCGCCCCGAAAGAGCTCAGCTTGCTACCGCTGCTTCCGGGGATGTTACTCGTGGAAGGCGAGCTGGGGCCGGAGCCAGGGGCCGAGGCGGAGGGGGAGCCGCCGCCGCCCGCCGCAGAAGTGCTGTTGGCACTGGGGAACGGGGCAGAGGCCAAGGTCGTGGGGACGATGACGATGACGGAGGTGGGAGCGGAGGCCGTGGGGAAGGTAGTGGTGAAGACCTCTGAGACGGACGTCTGCGCCACCGCGGTCGTGGTCTGCTCGGAAACGGTAGTCTGGGTCTCGACAGCGCTGGTCTGAGACTCGACGACGGTGGTCGTCTGAGGCGCTGAGACGACAGTGGTGGTAGCAGAAGCACCAGGCTCGGTGGCCGTAATCGTAGTAGAAGCCTCCTCAGTGCTTGACGCAGCAGCAGCAGAGGTAGAAGAAGAAGTCTGGCTAGGCGCCGCAGCAGAAGTCGTCGTCGAGGGCTCCTGAGGCTTGGTGTCGACGTCCTTGCACGAGAGGTCGTACAGCGGCTTCTCGGTCAGCTCGCTGCCGATGACGCCAAAGGTAGGGTTGGGCGCGTCGGGCGCGGCATCCTGCAGCGTGTACCACCAGACGTTGACCTTGCCGAAGTTGGGGCAGCCGACCTGCAGCCAGTACTCGCGGGCGTTGGCCGTGGAGGCGACGGCGAGGCCCGACTTGGGCCCGCTGACGGGCCAGCCGGTCTCGGTGACCCAGACGGGCTTGCCGGGCCCCGCGTTCTGGATCTTGGTGAGGGCGGCCTGGTAGAGCGACTGGGCGTTGGCGATGGAGTTTGTGTTGGTGTTCTCGTAGTAGGGGTACGTGTCCATGCCGAGCCAGTCGACGGCGTCGATGACGGGCTTGTTGGAGTCGAGCACCCAGGCGTTCCAGGTGTCGACGTGGCCGACGGGGGCGTCGGCCAGGCACGAGCCCTTGATGGCGTCGCGGACCTGGCCGATGTAGTTGACAAGGGTAGCCGGCTGGGCGCCGGCGCCGGCGTTGGAGGCGATGCCCGTCGGGGTGATGCGGTAGAGGTCCTCGCTGCCGACGGAGATGCCGGCCACCAGGTCGCCGAGCGACTGGTCGCAGTACTGGCTGATGGTGCTCTTGAGGGCGGCCATCTCGTTGGCGAAGGCGGCGTCGCCTCCCGACGCCCAGAGGCCGAGCAGCAGGCTCGTCTTGGTGCTGAGGGCGGCGGGGATGGCGGAGATGGGCGTGTTGGCGGTGCCGGCCTGGATCATGGTGTAGAGGCGGGCCGAGGTGAAGGCGCCGTCGGTGCCGTCGAGGCCGGCGGCCGTCTTGAACTCGGCCTCGAAGTCGCTCTGGGCCTTGGGCTGGCCGTTTGTAAAGGTTGAGCCGTAGTTGAAGCCCTGGTAGGCGGCGTTGACGGCCGAGATGGCCGTGGCCAGGGCCAGGAGGGTGGAGGATGAGGAGGGCATCTTTTTTTTGTTCTGTTTTCCCTCTTACTATAGATTATGTATGTATGGGTGTTTCGTCGTTATCCAGAAGCGAACGAAGGATGTTGTAGCCCAAGAAAGGAACGAGTGGTTTCTTGGATATATATAAGTGCTCCGTTTATACAAGCGAAGGGACGAGGTCAGACAGCCAACACGGCAACGCAGACCAAGAAACAAGCAGCGATTGGAGATGATTTGAGGTTATTCAAGTACAGGAAGAGAAGAAGAGGGAGAGGGAACGGACCTTTAAAACAAAAGCAGAGCGGCTCCTGAAAAGATGCTGCAGCCACAGGACAGCCAGCCAGCCACCACCGACCAGTCCCAGACAGCCAGTCAGCTAGACAGACGTCAGCCATGGCGGAGTTGCGGAGACGTTGCAGCATGCAATCGGGATACGAGCTTCGTGGGTGATGGGGGTTGAGCATTGGCCGAGATGCCGAAAAAAGCAAGGCACACGATGGGCACACCCACTCGGCCGTCACCCACACCACACCCCACAACCACGCCACGCCACCCGCTAACTTTTCTTTCTCTTTTTTCCTTTTTTCTTTTCTGTGTATTTCCCGCATTCGAGTTTCCATGCAGTGCTACAAATTGTCTTAGTTTCATCCTCTAAATCGAGCCACAAGGGGTCTGCACTAGACGAACCTCTTTTCTTTTACCTGCACACAACAACAAAGCCCAACTGTGGCATATCTCACATCAGAACATCGACAGCTTCTTCGAGGGCCTGTCTTTCGGCCCAAACGGCCTGTCACCGGCCCCACCATCTTCCCAGCCCGGTGGACCAAATGGGCCCGTAGAAGAAGGAAGAAAAGAGGCGAGGAAAAGGACAAGAGCCCACCTCATCGAAAGGGAAAGAAGAAAAATGCCTCTCGATTGGTTCCCCGATCCAGTTGTTCCGATGCGCTGCTATTTTTGTTACTACGATTCTGCTGGTGCTCAGGCCCATGAGAGCTACGTACTTGTAGTAGTATCCAGAGAGTAGAAACCGACGTCATCATCCCTGCCATCACATCATGATCATCCTCCCCGGTAAAACAAACGGACAGACAAAGAACACGCAATGCCCATATTACCACTCAATACTACTATTTCTTGCACAGTGCCTGGTAATAATACATCGTCACCCTATCATTCAGCTGCGAAAAACTCACAAGAAACTCAAAGACAACCTGTAACATACGTCTTGTCTTGGAATCCCAAGCGCCGAGACAACAAAGCAAGACAACAGAAAGCCACAGCGGCTATACCAGCTTCGTACCATCGTCGGCGCTAAGAAAGTTGACAGGCGGAAGTGCCTTTTTACGATACTACCACTAAATCTTTCATGGAGTCCGGTCTCTCGTGATCCGGCGGCGTTCGATCTGCGACGCCGGTGCAAGGTGACAACTTACACGTACTTCTAAACTTGCACACTCGATCAAACAGTTTCTTTGCATCGAAAGGGAATCATCACATCCCTCTAAACCCAGGCCCCCAAGAGACCACATGCCATTTGACGATAGTATATGTACACCCGGACAGTATTACCTCTAGGCAGTATCTTACCCCATGCAGACCGCCCCCGTGACCTCGTGTTCACCAAACATCGTATTCCAAACCCGCCAACGCACACATTCGCGACTACTAGTACCACAGTACACCGCCTCTATATACACAAGTCAATTCTTCCCAGTTCAGAATACCTTACCCTCAAAAATGACAACCCCCTCTCTCCCCGAAGAAACAAAGTAGCTTGAATCTGTAGTAGAACAGAGGTCCTCAGAGTTCAGCAAAGCCTGCCCGGCTCCTCGGAATCCCACGTTGTGGCTTCCCCCCCCCGCTAACGCAGCCAAAGAGCTGGTAGTACCTAGTCTAGGTTAAACTGGCTCAAGGGACCACACATGGTTGCG
>NW_020194720.1:1195471-1287324 GCF_003025115.1 Trichoderma citrinoviride | reverse complement strand
TTTTTTTTTTTTTTTTTTTTTTTTTTTGGTCGCTGCATGTCATGACGACAGTTGAATGCTGATGAGCAGCTCCAACTCCAGTCAACAACTACATGCTATCGTTGCTACCTACTTAAGTACTTTGCATGTCTTTGGCACACCACTGTAAAGCCGTATAGATAGTAAAGAAGAATGGTCTTATATTACGAATCAACGCCCTCTTATATATATCACCTCAACAGACGAATGCTGTCCTCCTAATAAATCGACCAAACAATCAACATTCGTGTCTCATGATATCGCATCAACTCCCAATTGTACTCCGTCCTGGCTCCATCATATACTCACAGAGATAACGTTAAAATAACTTTTTTCCCGAAAATCAACATCTACAACTGGTAGCGCATGCCATACCAGGCTGGCGGCACTCAGCTGCTGCCGACAAACCCCCTTATACCCCTCAGCCCCAGAGACTTCTTCTCCTTCTTGGGCTTGCCCGCCTCTTCCTTGGCCTTGTCTTTGCTGTCCCTGCGCATCATGCTCTGGAGCCCACCTATTTGTGCCGGATTAGTTCCTTC
Organism: Trichoderma citrinoviride; assembly: GCF_003025115.1. Taxonomy (NCBI): domain Eukaryota; kingdom Fungi; phylum Ascomycota; class Sordariomycetes; order Hypocreales; family Hypocreaceae; genus Trichoderma; species Trichoderma citrinoviride. The sequence goes on along the minus strand of NW_020194720.1, from coordinate 1,286,767 downwards.
ATCCATTTCTCCTGCGGGACAAGTATAGGGCCAACAATGTCCGACTTACTACTAAAATAACTCCTTTCCGGGCTCATCGATAGGTTCATCGACGATCCCTGGCCGTCCGTCCCGGCCGTCCCCGCGGAGCTGGTTGGTTGCAGCGGCTGCAAAACAGACGACGTAGGCGTCCCCGGGTTCGAGCCAGGCGAAGACGTGGCGTTGTATCCCGAGCCCTCGCCTTGCTCCGCCGTCGACAAAAGCCGGAGCGGCCTCGACTTCATCGACATGGGCCCCGTGGACGACGACATGCCGTCTTCCTCGCCGTCCGCGATGCTCGACTTTTCCGTCGCCACCGACGCCTCCAGCTGCATGTCCAAGAGGGACGACTGCAGCACCGTGTACTTGCGCGTCAGCAGGCTGTACTGCTTCTGCATCTCTGCCTGCTTGGCGCGGCTCGCCGCAAGGGCGCTCTCGACCGCAACGCTCGCCGTCGCGGGCGGCCTGTTGCGCTCCTCCCGAGCCTCCGAGAGCTGAGCCTGGAGCGCTGCCACCTGCGACTGGAACAGCTTCTTCGTTCGCTGCACCTCCAACTCAGAGGCCGCCAGCTGCAGCCTGAGCGTTTCCACCTGGTTCTGGGCGTCTTCGGCCGCGTTGACTGCCGCCATTCGTTCCACCTCCCTCGCCTGGTAGTCCCGCTCCGACAGCGACAGCCGCTCCACCTCCGCCTTGAGTCTGTCAATCTCGGCGCCGTGAATCTCAATCGACTGCATGTTTTGCCGTGCGTTGAGCTCCTTCACCTCGGCGTCGCACACGAGCTTTCGCAGCTTCTCGCATTCTCGCAGACTCTCCTCGAGCTCCTTCCGAACCGAGTCAATCTCCGTCTGCATCTTCTTCGACTCCTCGCGCAGGTTCTTCAGCTTATTGGCCAGGTCCGCTTCCCACTTCTTCGCCATCGCACGACTCTTCTCCGACTCCTTGCGGACTTGCATCTCAGCCATCTTGGCCTCTTCGTAGCGGCTCTTGAGGTTTCGGTTCATCATGATTAGATTCTGCATTTCCGCCTCCGTGGCAGCCTCCGCCATTTGTCGTCGTCTAAGCTCGCCGATGTGGGCCATGTGTTGTTGTTTGAGATATCGCTCAAAACTGAGGTCATTCTGCAGCAAGAGAAGCTGTCTCTGTAGGTGAGCAATCTGGGCATTGTTTCCATTGTCGGCCGATACGGGCGTGTGGGTTTGCGGTGGCAGCGTCATCATCGTCGACGGCCTGTCTGCCACAGACTCTTGATGGCTTAGAGCAAGGGACGGCACACTGTCGTTGGCTAGCGACTGGTGAAGACTGCTCTTGATGGCCTTGTTCGACCTGATGAGATCCTGAAGCTGGGTGTGAGAGGCCGACTGGAGCAGTTGGGTGCCCGAAGGGCTATCTACGCCGAAATCCTTGGCCCGGGTCGCTTCGCCAGAGTCCCTCGCCGAATGATGGCTGGATTGCGAGCCCTGACGCATCAGTGTCGGGGGCGTATGGTCGCTGGCAACGGACTCTGTCATCGATAGGTGAGTGTTCCTCCACGAGTTTACCTTGGTCACTGAGCTGCTCAGCAAGCCTGGGTCTGATCTCAGTTGGCTCAGGTCGTCGTTGAGACCCTGGGCCGAAGCTTGCGTGAGGTGCAACAGGTCGTGGTCGCCAAACAGTTGGGAATCGGGGGATATACACAGCGCCATGCATTCAGCCACGACTTCGGCGGCCTCGCTTTTGATCCATCGCCCCACGTCTGTCTTTTCCGTCTCAATGGTGAGTGTGTAGAAGTTGGGATGAAGCACATGGCTTCTCCGGAACTGTTCCGACTGATGCCGAATCTCCGTCGGCTGCACCTCGATCTCGTCCGCGTTGGACACGTTGGCATGTCGCATATATCTCTGCGGTTTGCGAATGTAATCCATGAAGTTGATCGGATAGAGGCCGTAGAGGATCGTGTAGTAGTGGGATAGGTGTGGTATGTTGGTGTCTTCCGTCTCCGGCTCGAATGCATACACCTCCCAGCGACTCGCTTGTTCGGAATCGTGAAAGGGCGACTCCAAGGTACCCGACCGCTCCTTTTCCCAGAAGAGTAGCCTGGCATAAATGTTGAACAGAGTAGGCAGATGCGGCACGAGAGAGCTGGGCATATGGGGCAGAAGCATGATGAGAGCGGTCAGCGCAGCCGAGACGACGGTGGTCGATGTGTCCTGCTGAAGGCACGTCAAGAGATCGGTGAAGAGAGGGGTCTGGGCCACTTGGTGAAGGTGAGGCGGCTGCGACTGAATAAAGGAGCAGATGAAGTTTAGGCTGGCTTTTCGATATTTCTTCTTGATGAGGTAGCCGTCCAACGAAGAGAAGAATTCCTGTTTTCAATTAGTCAAAGGAGCAGATACAAAGACGCTGTCAAAGGTTGCACATGCCTTTGGTCGCTTCTTGCCAAACTTTCCCAGCGCATCGCCGAGCATCTTTTCACCATGCTCCGACGGCTGATGGCCCTCGAAGCGCGCCGGCTGAAACTCCTCCATCCATATCTCAAAGAGTCGGTCGATGATGGGATTCACGGCGGAGTCGTTGTCCGAGCCGTCGTGGTACTCGTCGGAAATGGCGACCACCTCGTTGAGGAACTCCATGGCCTCGGCGACGATGCTCTTGTCGAAGCCCGTCTTGTCGAGAATGCCCTTGCACGCCTCCAGCCAGACGAGGATTCGCTCGGGGGTGCGCAGCACAGTCAGGAGCCGGCGCAGGATGCCCAGCCAGGCGTCAGCCGCGGCAGGGTTGCCCCGGACATTCTTATCAAAGATGAGCAGCAGCTCCTCCTGCAGGCGATCGGACGCGGCGTCGTCATACTTCTCGCGCTTGCGCAGGTAGGCAGCTATCGTGTCGACGAGATCGTCGGGAAGGGGCACGGCTGGGTCGACGATGAAGTCCTTGATGGCCTTGGACAGCTCCTTGAGGGATCTGCCGCGGTGTGGGGGGGTTCCGTCAGTTTCTTCCGTCCACACAACAGCTCAAAAGGTGCCTCGCAGGACCCGTTGATAGGCGGTCGAACTCACATTGTAGAAGTCATCACGGCGGGATGTGCGCCAGGCCGCGGATGAGGCCAGCGTGGCCGCCGCCAGGGTCGAGGACGCTTCCGGCAGAGGAGTCGAGTTCTAGCTGAAGCTGAAGCAGAGCAAGAGGGATTTGCTATGAGCTGCCGGGCAGTCGAAGTCAGGGGCTCTTGCGGTTGGGGGGCTCCGAGTGTTGGAACTGCTGGGTGAGGTTTAGCCCGGCTAAGGATCAAGCTTTTGGGAGAGATGGTTGAGCTTGCACGACGGATTTGCAGAGGCCGGGCAAGCACGACGACGCGCTAGTGCCGGATGCGGCGTAGCCCGATGACGGGCAGGCCATGTCCAGAGAACCTTCCGACGCACCCCGCTCTCGGTGGCACAGCAGGTCCTCGGTACTGCCGCCCTGCCGTGGCCTGCCGTGCGCTGCCTTGTGCCCTGCCGGCTTGGTGCTATTACCCCGCAATGGGCCTGCTGGAGCCCGCTGGAGCCCGCTGGAGCCCCAGCGGCTTTTAGCGCTGCAAACCCTGGGCCATCAGTGCACGATCAGTGCTAGAGGTAGCCTGTTGGTGGCTCGATGGGCTCCGCAGTGGTGGTACGGTGCGGATGTATCGAGCCACGCCGAATCAGATCAGCATCAACCGTCGGCGACAGTACGAGCCAAGCACGACGGTGAGTACGCCCAGGTGCGCTGATGATTCAATGGGCGACGAGGTACCGGCTGTCTCGACCAATTGTCCGTCACGCGTGATCCCCTCTAGAGCCCTGAACCCCTCCTCGCCTAAGGGTCACAGGTATTTCATCTCGTTCCTCTCGTCTCTCTCTTCCTCCTTTTCTTCCTCCTCTTCCATCATTATACCCCAAAGCCTCCAATTGACAGCATCAAACGCCTCCTCCTCCTCCTCACCACCCCAATCTTCATCGTACGCTTGCGGCTTGCATCCCCAAAGCCGTCAATTCCACCTGAATCACTCTTCTCCGTCTCTTCCCCCTCCTCACACATCCCCGCACTTCACGATGGCTGAGAATAAGAGTTCGGCCATCTCTGATGAGCCCATCAACGTCCTCATTGCTCTGCACCCCAAGTTTGACCTCTTCGACTTTGCCGGCCCATTGGCCGTCTTTAACGCAGCGCAGCACGACTTCTCTGATGATTGTACGTATTCGAACTCGTGAAGCAGACCACGGTGGCAGTCCCTTTCCTGCTGGGTTCAATAAGGTAGCTAACCAGTTGTGCCCCGCATCTGCAAACAGCCTCCAAGGCATTTGAAGTGACCCTCGCCGGCTCTGAGCCGCAGGTCCTCTCTGCCCAGGGCGCCATCGTGCAGTCCCAAGTCACCTACAAGGAGGCTCATGAGCGCCTCAATGAGTTCGACATCCTCATCGTCCTCGGCGGAAACGCCGACGAGGTCATCAAGAAGGAACTTGAGCCGCTTGGCATCATCACAGCCTTCTCCGACCTTCAGAAGAGGGATCCGGCCAGAGAACGGACGCTCATGTCGGTCTGCACCGGCGCCCACCTGCTCGCACGCGAGGGCATCCTCTGCGGCCTCGCTGCCACCACCCACCCCGACCACCTCACCAGGTTTGAGAACCTGTGCAGCGATGCTGCCACCAGACTCGGAACTGATCGCACCGACGTCATGGAGGACACCAGATATGTCGTCAACAACCTCCGCTTTGAGCTTGACGAGGACGCCAGCCCATACACACGCCGCAAGTCGGATGCTGGCAAACCCCACGGCCGGTAAGCTGCTCTACGTATCTTGCTCTACAGTTGGGCATCTATGCTAACCATGGTCGTCTACAACAGCAAGGGAAGCATTTCCTTCAAGGAATCCCGCACACGTCGCGAGTCGATTGTTCGACGCGTGGCGATGCGCCTCGGTGGTCTTCGGGTGGTGACCGCGGGGGGTCAGAGCGCTGGCGTGGATGCAGCTCTGTATCTCGTCAGCGCCCTGGTGGATGACAAGTGTGCCGAGGAGGTGGCCCGGCTCCTCCAGTGGAACTGGACCAAGGGCGTCGTCGTGGACGGCATCGACGTGTAAGCGGGACGCCGTGCAATCGCCAGCGGAAGCCTGGCTGTGTAGTAAACATTTACGGATTGAGAATCCGCCGAGTTCGTGAAGAACCAGCTGTAGTATTATGATATGAATGGAATGAATCTTGAATGGCAACTTTGCTCTTACTTTCAGCTGCCTCCCTACATACATACCTTACCTCCAAGCCCATCTGTGACATGAAGCCAGCATTGAAAACGTCACCAAGCGGGGACACCCTTTGGCTCCTCCTAACTCTGCTGCTACGGAGCATTACTGATTGCCAACCCCACACTTTTTTCTCTCGTGGTTCCTCGATGTGATTTAGCCAGCGATGCCACCCGGTACTGAAAGGCGGGGAACCTTGCAAAACCTGAAGCTTGATCGAATCCTCATGGCGGGGCAGAGCAAGCCCCAGGCATGGCGAGCCGCAAGCACTACGCCCCAAACAGCTTTCATCGACGGCAGGGAATGTATGTAATCACGCGAGCTGTTTGCACCAAGAAGCGCTTGCGGATGTTGGTCCGGGGGTTTCAAATGCCCAAGTCGATTGCTGTGGGGATGGGGGAAAAAATGGATATTGTTTTCTGGGGAAGCGTCTTTGATTCCTTTGTCTGGGTACTTTAATTGAACAGGATTATGGAACGTCGTTCCTCTTCACACCGGGTAGACTAGACTATGGGCTAAAGGCATGCTGCGGAGAGAGGGCGGATAATAACAAACTTGAATCAGCGAAGCCTGCGCTATACTACTCGTAATACCTTAGGTACCTTGAGAACCCAATTCATGCGGGGTGTAGAGGGCTGGGGAAATACTACTAGGTATGTACTAGTACTAGTCTACCTTATGTACGATATTTACCTTCGGCATCGTTTATACTACAAACTTTGTCATTCATAGTATTACTACATTCGCCTCAATGGCATATGCCGTGTATAACCTATCACTCAGTCCCCCAAATGACGATATGTGAAATGCCAAAAATACATGGGGAGTAGGTAGTGTAGTATCACCAAGCCGTCTGATATTGCTCACTACTACATGTACGAGTAGCTGGTTGGCTGGGTCTTGTGACTCGGATCGCTGGCCCCTCATTCGTTCTTCTAACATGCAAGCTTGCAAAGAAAAGGTGCGCTAGGTATTACTGTAAGTTTGATAGAAATCAAGGTACCTACCTACCTACCTTTGTTGATGGGACGTGGAAACGAAGGTATTATCCATGCGCCAACAACACCTTGACCGGCTCCCATTCCTGTTATTGAGAGCAAATCATGGGCTTTGAGGCGCAAAACACTAAGAAAAAAAAAAGTATACAATGAGTAGTTCTAGGGCGCAATTGGAATCCCAGTTTGACCTAGGTAGGTATGAGATGAAACTACCCATGCGAAGAGCCGACATTGCAACCGTCATACAATATTGATTTGGGGAAATCTATGTACGCTGCAAAGATGATGGCCTGAAATCTGGAAAGATTTGAGGCACAACGGTTGAGGTCAATCAGTCAGGAATTTCACACAAGATGACCTTAACCTTGGCATGTATTACCTCCAAGTTGCAATTCAGACTCCCTAGGACCTAAACCCAAATATCCATACCAATTCTTCTCGTCAGTCCACAGCAAAGCATTATACATAGCACCACTGAATGATTCAAGCGTCTTTTCCAACTGGGTAGACTAACTCAGAGTAAATACCAGCTGGCGAACAACTTGCTTTTTTTACCTTTATTATTGGCATCCTTGACCCTTTCCCTCAGCATCCTCCAACAACTAATATCGTCACCCATGTGCTCAAGACCGTAGCTAGCCAAGCTTCAAGACCATCTCGCTAGCCATATGAAAGAATCCATCTCCCTTGCCCAAGGCAATGTACCATTTATATAGCTTCTGGTCGATGGGCACACCAAAGTCGAGCCCAGGAGGCGTTTTCTTTCCAGGTGGAGTTTCCGCCTCTTTGTGACTACGCGCAGATAGCCTAACTGCCCGCTTGACTGAGGAGGATTCGTACTGGATGATAGTGAGAAATTACAATAAAGAGTCTTGAGGAGTAGGCCGATGATCACAACGTGGAATGTCTCATGTTACATCGAATAAAATCTCAAATTGATATAGTAATTGTTTTTAAAGGTGCTAGTATCAAAGCAACAGCGGACCCAAAACTTGAAAACGCCCATGACAATCTAATAACCCTCAAAGTAACCCATCGGCCTTCCTCATGACTCAAGCAGCACCAACAAGAGGAACGGGCTCGACACCAACACGCTCCCTGCTCAAAACGTCAAGAATATACTGGCTGGGCCGGTTGTCCTTGTACACGCGCTGCGCGCTCTTGGCAGCGCGGACATTCTCGAGGTACTTCTCAAACAGGTACGAGCTGTCCATGGGGCCGCCCTTGGCCTCGGGGTGGAACTGGGTCGAGAAGATGGGGCGGGTGCGGTGCATCATGCCCTCGTTGCTGCCGTCGTTGAGGTTGACAAAGTACTCCTTGAAATCCTTGGGCAGGGTGCTCGAGTCGACGGCGTATCCGTGGTTCTGGCTCGTGATGTGGCACTGGCCCGTGGTCAAGTCCAGGGCGGGGATGTTGTGGGCTCGGTTGCCGTACTTCATCTTGATCGTCTTGGCGCCGACGGCCATGGCCAGCAGCTGGTGGCCGAGGCAGATGCCCATGATGGGAATGTTAGACGTCTCCATCAGGCGGGCCAGGTTGTAGACGGTCTCCTGGCAGTGGATCGGGTCGCCGGGGCCGTTGGAGATGAAGACTCCGTCAAAGTGCTGGGCCACCTTGTGGATCGGGTAGTTGTAGGGGAAGACGGTCAGCGAGGCGCCGCGGCTGACCAGGCTGCGGAGGATGTTCTCCTTGACACCGCAGTCGATGAGGGCGACGTGGAGGTCGGCACCGGGCGACTCGACCACAAAGGGAGCCTTGGTGCTGACGCGCTTGACCAGGTTGATCTGGCCGGGGTCGACGAAGCTCTCGTCCTCGTCGGCATCGTACTCGTCGCCAATGGAAATCCTAGCGAGGGAGGAACCCTGCTCTCGGAGGTGAGTGACGATGGCTCGAGTGTCGACGCCGGAGATGGCCGGCACACCCTCACGGGCACACCACTCGCTCAGGCTCTCGACGGCGGTCCAGTGGCTGTAGTTAAGGGCGACGTCCGAGACGACCACGCCGGCACACTGGATGTGGGGAGACTCAAAGTACTTGAGGAGGTTGTACTCGTCGCGCTCGTTGGAAGGAACGCCGTAGTTGCCAATCAGGGGCTGGGTGAAGACGAGGATCTGGCCTCGGTAGGAGGGGTCCGTCATGGACTCGGGATAGCCGACCAGAGACGTGGTAAAGACGGCTTCGCCAGAGATGTTAGCATTGGCGCCGAAGGCCTTGCCGCGGAAGACGGGGCCATCCTGTTGTTTCATGTCAGCTCCTGCCTTACACGCATGACTTGGTAGGTATATATGGCACGTCTTACCCGAATGGTAAACGTGGCCGGCGTAGACGCCACGGGCTGAGTGTTCAAGGGCTTCTGGAAAGGCATCTTCCTGCCCTTGCTGCCAGTGGTAGCAGCCTGGCCGGACGAGAACCGGACCTGGAAGGCCACCCGGCGAGCGGAGCCGGCAGCAGAGCCGGTTGCTCGCTGGGCGAAATTGGCTGCCAGCTTGGAGAACATGGCAGCGGTTGGTTCGGGATAAGGTATGTTGTTGAGGTAGATCAGTGGTTATGGCAGACGGTCGTCGTGTGATGCTGTTTTAAGCTGACAAAGCCCTCCACAGGTGGTCTATGTTTGATGCTTGTTAGTTTGCTTCATGAGGGGGGAAGGTGAGTCATGGTGGCACCAACCAGAGAGATAGTCCTATAGAGCACAAGAATATTAGCATTTTGAACCAATTGATGCAATTCCCAAATTTTCAATCAACAAACGAGGGCTTGATCCAACATCTGCCCAATTGTGGGGGAGGGTGGACGTTTGCGTCGAAGGCACGTGGGGAGAACGTGGACATGGACATCGCAGCACCGAAGAGGAAAAGAAGCAGAAAAAAAGAAGGTTCACCATACCTGAGAAGTGAATTCCGACGGGCGCCCGTTCATAAGGGCGGATTGAGAACGGCAAGTCGAAGATGTGTAATCGAGGCACGAGGCACTCTATAAGTGGTCGAGATGTGAAGGCTTGATGCGGCGTTTGCACGAGGCGCGAGGACTATGTTGACTCTTTCTGACGGATAGTAAGGAAGAAGAAAGAGAAGAGAGGAAGAAAGGCGAGGAGTGGAAGGAAAAAAGGGTACAATAGGAGGGGTCAGATAAAGGTTTAGTGCCATCGACTTTTTTTTTCCCGCTGTGATTCATTTGTGCCTCATAGAGAAGCCGGCCAACGATTAATTGGCGGCCGGTGATTGGACAGATCTTGGCTGTCGGTGCGCGTTTGACGTTGTTGGGGGAGGGGCTAGTTCTCTTTGGGCCGGCTCTGGGGCGCCGATATCGTAGTGGCTCGTGTGCCCTATTTTTGTCATTGAATGCAGTCATTGAAAGGATGAGGAAACGGACCTGAATACAGACGAGGGCGATATGGATATGGATTGACTGGTACTAGTCTAGAGCATACTGTAGATTGAATGGCCCTTACTCGTCCACAGCTTAGATAAAGTCGTAGTGACGAGATCTGAGTTGCGGCACATCATCAGTGTTTTACCTACAGACTGCAAGACAGATGGCGGGGCAGATTGAATCAATAACAAGATCAGCCAAGATACTCTCCATGCTGTCATCTGCAGACAACTCTATAAGGGGCAATTCACCCAGTTGAGGGCCTCCTATATCTTGTAGAAATCCCAGGTTGAGAGTCGTCAGATCGCCACCACCCTCCTGTAGTGTATCGAACGTGTATTGTTGAACGTTCAGTGAAAATAACTCCTCATATCCACCTTCCTGTAGTTTATCAGACATGTATTGTTGAACGATTCAGTAAAAACGACTCCTCGTATATCCCCTTACAGAGCGCCCAGCTCCTTCAACTTGCCAATCAGCCCATCCACATCCTCAACCTTGCCACCACCCTGTCTCTGCGGCGGCTCTGTCAAACAAGCACCGTTAGCCATTTCCCAAGTAATATCATCCAAAGCACGTAGAAATAGAAAAAAAACTCACCCGTCACCTTCAACACCTTCAGCCTCTTATCATTCGTAAGCCCAAAGTCCTCCAGCGTCTTCTTGTCCAGCTTCTTCTTCTTCGCCTTCATGATGTTCGGCAGCGTCGCGTACCGCGGCGTGTTCAACCGCAGATCCGTCGTAATCACCATCGGCAGCTTCGCCCGCACCGTCTCCACGCCCCCGTCAATCTCCTTGGTCACCGTCACGGCGTCGTCGGCCCCAAACTCAATCTTGCTCGCCTGCGTCGCCTGCGGCCACCCCAGCAGGCCCGCCAGCATCTGGCCCGTCTGCCCCGCGTCGTCGTCGATGCTCTGCTTGCCCAGGATCACCAGGTTGCTCTTCTGCTCCTCCACCGACTTCTTCAGCAGCTTGGCCACCGTCAGCGGCTCCAGGTCCTCGCCCTCCTTGAGCTCCACGTGGACGCCCCGGTCCGCGCCCATGGCCAGCGCCGTCCGCAGGATCTCCTGCGCCTTGGGCGGGCCGGCCGAGAAGGCGACAATGTCCTCCACGCCGCCCGGCGCGCGCTTCTTCTCGCGGATCCGCACCGATTCCTCCACCGAGAGGTCGTCGAACGGGTTCATCGAGTGCTTGACGCCGGCCGTCTCCACGCCGGTCTGCGCCTTGTTGACTCGCGGCTTGACCTGTATACGCATTTCGGTCAATGGGGCTCGCCTTTCTTCGGGATGGGGAGTGAAATTCGTAAAGAGGCAGCTTACCGCATAGTCAATCACTCGCTTCACAGGGACGAGAATCCGCAGGGCCGACATTGTGCTGAATCTGGGTGGGTTGGTGGTTTGGATGCGACCAGGAGGAGGGACGTCCCGATGTCACATACCTTATAAAATAGCCGGCCCAAGAAGCCAACCCGAACGTGCAGCTGCCGGCTAGGGCCGGCTCCCGAGCAACCTCGGATACTCACTCACGTGACGCGATGCCGGCATCGCTGTGCTGCAAGTCGTCAGCCTTCGAAGTGCCGAGAAGCAGTCAACAGCATGCAGACAAGGAGGTTCCAAAATGTAGAAGTTGTCACTGGACAAGGTTTTTAAATAGAATTACTTCTGATAAGTGGCTCGTATCTGTGAGTACATGGGGAATCTCCTCCAGGTGAGCCGCACAGCTTCCCCCAGTTATACCCCAATGTGCCACCGATTTGAGCAGCATATATGGTATGCATAAGGTAGGATATAGAATGTATATTAAATTAAACGCTCGTCTCGGCGCCATCATCAGTCATGCCGTGTTCCTCCTAGGCTTGTTCGATAACTTGGATTCGCGCCGAGGGCACTTGTCATAGTGGTAGTATATGGGCCTATTGCGTCTTCAATGACGGCCATTAGTCTTGTCAAGTTAGGTATTCCAAACGCTCATATTTCGTCAAAGTGTATCTCTTCAGGCCATCGTACTCCAACGCCAAGCAAACATGTGAAATCACCCCAATCGTTTACCAGTCATCCCACTCGTCGCCACCCTTGGGCTTCGGGGCTGGGGCTGCGGGGGTCGTCTTCTTGCTCATGCCTATAGCACTCGTGCCAATGGCATTGTTGGGCTTCTGCTGCTCTGCCAGGTTGGAAAAGTCATCCCAGAAATCTTTGCGACTGGCATCCAGGGGCGCGTTTCTCCTGGTTGAATCGGGGCCCTCTACGAATCTGGTGAAGCCCTCCTGAGCGTTTTTGCCGGCGAGCTGAGCCTGTTTGGCGAGCTGTGCGGCCGTCAACTGGGCCTGCTTGGCGAACTCGCCATCGGCAATCTGCAAACCGAATTAGATTCGAGTGATTGCGGTCGTTGTACAACATAAAGGGGGGGACATGGAGAAACAGCGAGATGAAAACGTACGCTCTTAGCAGTAGGCTGAATGTACCCATCGTTGACCGTCTTGGCCGTTTTTGTCACGGTAGAGGCAAACCAGCCAAAGCCCTTGGTGATGGCACCCATGGGATCCTTCTGGACGTCGTCAAACAGCGGCAGCATCCCTCCCTGGCTCGACTTGTCCGGAGCAGGTGTGTTTCCGAAGCCGGCATATTTTCCGCCCTGGCTAGGCGGCTTGTCTTCCGGTCGCGAAGCATTGTCCGCCCCCAGCCGGGCAAAGTACCTGTCGTCCACCTTGACCTTTCCGCCCTGCTGAGGAGGGCTCTGGCTTCGGTTCGCGGATCCGCCCAGGGGGGTTGTTGTGCGCGAGCTCTGCTTCGCGGGAGATGCAGCAGCAGCAGCAGCAGCAGCAGCCACGGGTCTCTTCTCGCCCGGCACGTATTCCCTCCCCTCGACCTTGCACGACAGCCTCTCCTTCCACTCCTCGCCTACCTCACCGCTGTATCGCTCAGCAATGGTGGCGTCGTCCCAGGTGAGGCCCCTCATCTGCGTGTCCTCGTGCTCCTCGAAGAATTTCCTCCAGCCCTCGTTGCCGCCCAGGCGCATGCGCTCGATCTCGTTGGCCTTGAAGGCGTCCATGGATATGCTGCGCACAAAGGAGATGTGGACGCCGAGCCCGCGGTGGACGCCGGCGCACGTCAGGCAGATGAAGATGCCGAACTTGGGCGACGCCCACTGCGGCGACGGGGCATTGCAGTCGCAGCAGACGTTGTTCTTGGATTCCTTTTGCAGCGCGGCGAGCTGGCGATTGTCAAAGTCAGTTGCTGGTTGACCCTGGGGCGACGGCTGGCGAAAGGGGGCGCGAGAGAGAGACGGAAGCAAGGAGAAGATGCGTCGTTGTTACCTTGGAACGAGTCTCGGGATCAACCTCCCACATGGCCTTGGAAGCCATTGCGAATCGGAAGAGCAGCGGTGGTGCTGAGAAGAGGCGTGAAAAGGGATAAAATAGAGACTGCGCAAAGAAAGACCAGGCGGCGATCGGAGGCTGTTACAAGAGGCGTCCAGCAGAGTCGAGGCTCCGGCGCGTGATGCTTATGGTGGTCTGGACTGGCCTGGTTGCAGCAGGGAGGTTGTCGCGGCAAGTGGAGCGGGAGGGGCCCCAAACATGAAACTCCATACCTGTAATAATTTCGCCGCCCGAGTCCGCAGGTGCCCTGCTGTGCAAATACGACCGCTCGATACTACTACTGCTGCAGGCGCTGAAGGGTAGCCTTGGAGCGCGTCTGGTACAGCAGTGGAACATGAACCTACAGCGCCATCTGCTGCGTGCCACTGACTCACTGTAGCCTTGCGCCGTTATAGCAGGCGCGGTACCTATCCGCCGGGTCCAGTCGGGTCCCTCATGGCCACGGACAGCCATCCATGCAACCACTAATGGCAGCTGGGAGCTCCATCTTGCTGCAGGGGCATCTCTTGTCAACTAGAGCCAGAACACCTGTAGCAGCCCATTTGATATCATGGATCATGCCCTGCAATCAGTTGATCGATTATCCTTGAGCGTGGTGTTCGATGCATCGTGTCAAGTTTTGCCTACCATCCCTACGTTCAACCAACCCGTTTCCAGACGGCGAGAACTTCAACTGGGCAAGTGATTTCAGTCAGAATGGCCTCAGGCAATTGGAAGCCCCAGTCCTTGGAGGCCAATGCTCTACAGGGGACCGCGATTCGCATCCACAGAACCAGGGCAGCCATCAGCCTTCGACAACCAGGCACACCAAAGTCCATACTACATTGTGGGAGCTTGTCACGATAGCCGATATACTTCCAAGAGGCGAGGGCTCTTGGTTCAGATCCATTCTCACATGCAACGACAACCTCCCGCAGGTTCACGCATAATGAATTAGAAAGCAGCACGGCAAGACATCACTCAAAGACACAGCACAATGATTCACAGCCAAAATATACTCTTTTTCATTCTTGTCTTCGCTTTCCTTTTGCCTGCCACGTGCTTGTGAGTGAGCGCACAGCTGGGAGGAAGTTGCTTCAACTAGGAAAGGCATGTACGAAAGATTATAAACATTGGAGCGGCCCTTTTTTTGTAGTTTTCTCGGTCTCATATCCCATACTCCAGCGGAGGGGAAATATTAAGTTGTCAAGAGCTGGCAGGTCTGCACCATCTTTGGATATCAGAGGTTCAAGCAATATTTGCGTGTAGCTCTCTTCCAACCTCAAAGAAGATATATAGGCCAGTCCCGGCGTCATAATTGAAATCGTCCAAATCGTGTGCCATATCATAAAGAGTACTCATCAAGCGTAGGCGGCAATGTTGAGCCTGTGAAAAAAAAAATTGCCGCGACTGAACTTAAGCAGTAGCAGCCGGAGCCTCGGCAGTGCCAGCAGGCTCCTCGGTGCCGTTGGCGGGAGGGGCATTAGCCTCCTCGTCGGTCTTGTCGGGGCTATCGATGGCGACCTTGACGGCGATCTCACGTCCTTCAATCTCCTTTCCGTTCATCTCAGCGACGGCCTTTTGCTGGAGCTCCTCGGAAGCCAGGGTGACGAAGCCAAAGCCACGTCCCTTGCGGGCCTCTCCGCGCGCCTGGAGCTTCTTGATCATGAAGCGGGGGATGGGGCGGAGGGCGATCTTGGCTGACGAAGGTTCGTAGTCCTTGAAGAGCTCAAGAAGCTTCTCATAACACTTAGTACACATCATCGCAAAATGTGGGCTATAGGCAACTCACCTTCTCCTCGGTCAGGTCATATGGCAGGTTGGCAACCATGACCTTGGTCTTGGAAGGAATACCATCAGCCGGCGGGCCACGCTCGCGGCGCTCACGCGGCGGGCGGTTCTGGTTCTTCTTGTCGTTCTTGTCGCCCTTGGCTTCGTCCGAGGCTGTGTTGGTGATGTCTCTCAGAGCCTCACCGTCGCCGGCAGCGTCGCCAGAAGCCTCCTCGCTTCCCTTCTTCTCATCGTCCTGCAGTCACCATGTTAACGCCCAAGTCGGACAACAGTGTGGAACAGAAATGTCTTACCCCAGTGGCGTTGCGGCCGCCACGGCCGCCACGTCCACCGCGGCCACGACCGCGGCCACGACCACGACCAGAAGCTCGGCGGCGGTTACCCTCCGCACCGGAACCCTCTCCGTTGGCACCCTCGGACTTCTCGCCAGCAGGCTCGGGCTTGCGAGCGAGCTGAACAGAAACCTTCCGCTCGAGAATCTCCTTGCCGGAGAGCTCGGCAATGGCACGGTCAGCCTCGTTGGGGGTAGACAGGTCGACGAAGGCATAGCCGACGGGGCGGTCGGTACGGGGATTCTTGGGGATCGAGACTGATTCGCTGTAGACACCGGCTCGTCAGTGAATGTTCTCCTTGCTGTAACAGATCGGCAACGTCGAAGAGGGCGGGCAGATAGGAAACCGAGACACGGGCAAGCTGCACGCTCTACTGAAGCCTTGCGGGGGTGAGAGGTAGGTGAGAAGCTAATCGCGGGATGCAATGCGAGCACCGCCGGGGCGGAGTGACATTCACCGCCAATCAGGACACCGTCGCAAAGTTGGGCCGCCAAAGCAATCCACGGCGGGATGTGCTTTGTCACCGGCCTCGAAAGCTCAAAACCGGAACAAAGAGGTAGAAGAACAAAGAAAAGACAGGCTCGTAGGTGGGAGACATTGCACAGCGAAGCATGCAGGCAGGATGGGTGGCCACTTACACAAGGTAGCTCTTAAAGAAGTCCTTCAACTCTCCCTCAGTTGTCGCATATGCCAGGTTGCCGATGTACAGACGGCGGCCTTCAGCGGCACTGGCCGAGGCGGCCTCGTTGGCCGCGGCCTTGTCATCGGCAGGCTTGTTGATTGAGAGGTTGCCCAGAGCGTTTGCAGCGTCATTAACGGGGGTGGTGGCATCGGGGCCTTTCTCCACGTTGGTAGCAGACATGGTGATGGTGTCGGATGGAGAGGGGATTGCTATAGTCGGCGTATGACGTGACGTGTGATTGAGAAAAGAGTCGGACTTGAACTCTGGTGCAATGAGGGAGGCAGTTGAGTCAGGGTAGCTTGGTGCCCTAGAAACAGATTGAGAGAAGACAGACGTCGATGCGTTGCGCGGAAACACAGGTTGACTGAAGGTGTGTGATGAGAAGGGAAGAAGGGAAAAGGGGAGGAGAGGAGGCGAGGCGTGCGATAACTGAAATATTTTTTCGGAGGTGGTGCTTGGGAAGGACCGTGCAGGGGAGCAGGTACTCGCATCGCAGGTGCAGCCGGGCTCAGGAAGGAGGTACCGCGCGACCCGGGAGGTACAAGCGAGGAGGGGAAGGCAGGCAGAACTGGTGAGGCGCAACTGAGGTGGAGGTCAGGCAAGTCAGGCAAAGTCAGGCAAGGCCGAAGGCGAAGGGAGGGGCGGTCGCTTCAGGTCGAGGCAAGTATCCCCCGGCTTTGGGGTACCGAGTGGCGCTACCAGGGAGTACCGGCGTCGCAAGTACCCGGCGGCCCCTGGAGCAGATGCGGTCAAGGTGTATCTCGTTCCTGACATTCTGGAACTCGTGGAAGCTGGTGCTGCAATGCGCCCCTATTCTAAGATGGCCTGCGGGATGGCCTAATACGTTGATGCTGCGATGGAGGTGCAGGTACGGATTGCGGAGACGGACACGCAAGCGGCGAAGAGGCAGATCACTGGTCGGTACAGGTACGAGAGACGGTGCTGAAGCTTCAGTCTACTGTGCGTACTGCTACAGCCGTGAGAGATGGTTGACGCAATACAGAGAAGTCCCTGGAAGAGCTGGAGCCTGTATACATTGTAATGCAGCTGCATCGCAAGTCGACCAGAAGAGGACTTTCCAACTTGAAGTTGTCCGTGGCTGCCATACAGGTACCTACTGCCTCCTCCTGCTGCACCGCAACTTCCCATTGAGGGGGCTGGCGAAAGGCTTGAAACTCTGCTCCTGCTCCCCATAATTTATTAGAACTGGGCTCACGGCAGGTGCTACCACGTCCGCTCTAGCAGCAGTCCCACGATCTGCTGCGCTTCCTGGAGGAGCTCCCGCCGTTTCAAGGGCAGCTGCCACTGCATGGAGAAACCCCTATTCAATCAATCATGCAGTCATCCCCCGCCAACCAAGGAGGCAGTGGGAATGGCCTCTACCGTTTATTACGAGAAAGGGGATGAATGATGAGAGCAGGCAAAAGGGCTTATTCGGGTGCTTAGTATGTGCCGTCTGAGGTGGATGTGCAGCTCCTCGACAAGTCAATGATCCTTCATGACTAAGTTGCGCCGCTTTCTTACCCAATCTCAGCCTGTCTTATACGCCTATACGCCGCCTGTGCCTGTGGCTTATATGCGACCATGCGCCTGAAGTAGGCTGCAAGGCACCATGGAGGCCAGTCGGTCAATCACAGGTTGCGCTGCTCAGCCCGACGCATGCATCCATCCAACCTCCAAGCGGTCGGCGCACAGCAGCTGCTGATGCTGGTCGCCGATCCACCCAGCTAATGTGGGCAACGTGGCTCGCGCCATGGCCAGACAAGTGTAAATCAGCCCTGGAGAGTTTCATCGCCGGTGATGAGTGCATATTACCAGCTTCCACGACATTTACGAAGTCAGCTTGATAGGTACCTGCTGCATGGCAGTGCCCCTTGCTTTGATTGGGCATCAACCAAGCATCTTCCTCGTCTCTGAGCCATCATCAACCATCGTCTGCTTGGACCATCCGCAGAAGCTATCGCGGCTCAGCTAGAGCTTGCCCCGAGCTGCTTGCTAGTCCAGCCACAAGTCCGGAGCGAGTCCCGTTCCCCAGGTTCCGCTCCGTCGTTGGCTCTGGGAAGCACTGATAACAATGGTGTCTGTTGTCTGAAGACGAAGTGATCCGCCAGCATGTGCAACGCAAACATTGCTGTGCTACTTTGAACCGTCGAATTTTTGTGTGCAGAGTGCAAATGCACATCTGGTTCCTGAATGCAGATCGGGTTGGCCGACGTTGAGTAGAGAATTCTTTCAGTAACAATATTCTATACAGATTTCCAGAGCTGAACCAAATGCCAGCTCTCAACCAGGCGAGAGTAGATGCAGCTGAAGTCCATCCATTGTCCCCAATCTCAGCTCTGGCTGCGTGCATGTGCTGGCACGTGGCCCCATTACTGAGGTACCGGGCAAGGCAAATTCCGATCAAATCAGATAAGGCCAGCATGAACCGATAAGATCGGACGGGCTCCACCAGCCACAGACAACAATTACGAGTAACATACTCAACAGAGGCCCGGCATCGGCCACCCGCTTTTCCTCTTGCCTCTCGCCCACATGCAATCCTGCGATTAAGCGCCAACTTCCTCGTACAAGAATACAGACATCTATTCGTTGCGAATGCAATACCTTGTATTACTGCCACTGATAAGCCACTCTGCACTCGACTCCATCATAGTACCCTGACAGACGGGGGAGAAGCAGCTCCCTTGCCACTATGCGAGATATGCGAGATTCACAGCACCCATAAACGGCAACCAGACGCCCGTGCAACAAGCTCCGATTGGCCTGCGGCAGTTCGTTTGTCTGGCCCCCTTGTCGCCATGGCGAGCCGAGAGAGAAGCGTCCTGGTCCTGTATGGGTCGGAAACGGGCAATGCCCAGGATATAGCCGAAGAGCTGGGTCGGCTGTGCCAGAGGCTCCATTTCGAGAGTCACGTCGAGGAGCTCGACGCCACGGATCTTGTACGTTGTCTGTCGCCGGGGAGGAAGACAGAATAAGTTTCTAATCGGCATGACGCAGAATGCCCTGCTCCAGCACCAGCTCGTCATCTTTGTCATCTCGACAACCGGCCAGGGTGACATGCCTCACAACTCCCTCGTCTTCTGGAAGAAGCTCTTGCGGAAGAAGCTGCCGCCAAACTGCTTGAGCCGCTTAAAGTACACCTGCTTTGGCCTTGGTGACAGCACATATCTGAAGTATGAACACCACCTTATGATTCTTGTCTCCCTTACGGTAGTGATGATGCATTTCGCCTCAATACGATCATGTCAGCTTATTAATCATGGCTTCCTCATAGATTCAACTGGGCCGCGAGAAAGCTCGTGCGCAGACTGGACCAGCTTGGCGCCGCCACGTTCATTGACCCGTACGAGGCAGATGAACAGTTTCCAGATGGGTAAGACTTCTATTCTACGTGGATGGCGCATAAAAACAAGCTCATACCGAATCTCTTCAGAATCGACGGAAGTTTCGTAAGATGGGCCGAGGACCTGAAAAAGCATCTCTTGGAGCACTATCCACCTCCCTCAGGCTTGGAGCCCATCCCTGACGACACGATCCTCCCTCCACGCTGGTCTCTAGCCCCGGCTCTGGCTCCTGTTCTTGAGAAGACTGAGGAAATTGACCTATCTCTTCTCACAATAAGTCATACAAACGGCACGGCCACGGTTCTCAATCTGCCCCCTGACGGTCTCCTACCTATACCAGCCGGGTGGACAGCAACCATGACGAGGAACGAAAGATTGACGCCACAGGAGCACTGGCAGGATGTTCGCCTCGTCTCATTCGACATACCCGCCCTTCCGTCAGGCGACAGACTCCAAAGTGTCCCAGGAGACTGCCTCACCCTCTATCCAAAGAACTTCCCCCACGACGTCCAGAAGTTGATCGATCTCATGGAGTGGAACAGTATCGCCGACAGTCCGCTCGATCTGTCGACCTGCAAGTCTCTTCCTCGCAACCTCTACTCCCCAGCATCCTGTACGCTTCGCGATCTGCTCCTGAACAACATCGACATAACTGCCATTCCACGCCGTTCATTCCTCAAGAACATGTCCTACTTCACAACCGACGAATATCACCGCCAGCGACTGCTAGAATTCAACATGCCCGAGTACATAGACGAGTACTTTGACTACGCCACGCGATCCCGCCGCAGCATCATCGAAGTCCTTGATGAATTCACCTCCGTCAAGATCCCCGCCGAGCGCCTCCTCGACGTCTTCCCTCTCATCCGCGGCCGCGACTTCAGCATCGCCAACGGAGGCGCAACAGTAACCCAGGCGGCAGCAGACGGCCACACCAGAGTCGACCTGTTGGTCGCCATGGTCAAATACCGCACCGTCCTCCGCAAACCTCGGGAGGGCCTCTGCTCCCGCTACCTCGCCAGCCTAGCCCCCGGCTTCACGCTCCGCGTCTCCCACAAGCCCGTCCTCTCGCCCATCCACGGCGCCGCCAACGCCCAGCGGCCGCTCATCGCCATGGCCACCGGCACCGGCATCGCCCCCGTGCGCTGCCTCGTCCACGAGCGCCTCACGCATCCCTCCCCAGCGCCCATGGTCATATTCTTCGGCAACCGGAACCGCGCCGCCGACTTCTTCTTCGAGGACGAATGGCGCGCGCTCGCGGAGGACGCGGCGAAGAAGAACTCCCAGCTGCTGCTCTTTACGGCCTTCTCGAGGGACCAGCGGGAGAAGGTGTACGTGCAGGATCTGGTTCGCCGGGAGGCACCCCGGTTGGAGGGGCTGATATCCCAGAAGGCCATCTTCGCTGTTTGTGGGGGGTCGACGAAGATGGCTGATGCGTGTAAGCGTGCTGTCTTTGAGCCGTTTACAGAGAGTGGCGATGAGGTGGTTAGGAAGGAGATGTTGGGCGGGATTACATGGTGGCAGGAGATTTGGTGAATGCGTGCACCTATAGAGGTTGGATATATCCTGTTTTGATAGCGCGCATTATTAGAAACGACACTTGAATAACGACGAAAAGGCTCGAGAGTCTATTCATTGTCATTATCACTGTGTAGGTTTATTGTCTCTATCTAGCCGCGTCAAGAAGGTTTATGAAAAGGATGGCGCCATGACCGCAAATCGAAGCATTATACTCGCTCGACTCCAATCTATCTCCCATGCCTGCATTTTGACAGTTCTGCTCGTTATATATAAGTATCCTTCATCCCAAATCTTCCCATCGCAAAAAGGGCCCTTCGACAACAGTTCGATGAAAACAAAAGAAAACAAATTGTGTATCGAGGAGAAGAAGAAAGAAAGGGTAGAAAAAAGTCTGGCGCAAAGTGGTGGTATAAGCTTTCCCTAGAAAACTCCCCCATGATCCAAATGTCCTGATGGTTCCCCTTCCCTGAAAATGCCATTGGCTCATGCAGAACAACCATCGCCTGCTTCCTTTAAAGAACTCCATTGCTAGCGCTGTATAAACCCAGAGAAAAAAAAAGAAAATGAAGAAAAACTGACCAGTTGCAAACGACAGGGTGAAAAGGAGAGATTAAAAGGTGCTCAAGCCCAACGCTTCGCTATGAAAGGGACGTCATTCTTAGTCTTCCCAACTATATCGCTTTTCCGCCAGCTGGGGAACGTGGACGATATCATTCCCGTCTATTCTCTCATCCCCCTCCGATGGATGTGGACTCTTCGTCTCCTGAGTCAAAGAATCTTGTGCTCTTCGCTCTCCTACTGGTCCGCCAGATGGCGAATCTTCAAAGGGGTTGCCAAGAGAAGTGGTAGCCTGCATTGTCATCTCATGCATGATTCGGTCTTCCTCCTCTGTATAGTTGCTTCCTAGACTCTGCTCGGAGAGATGGAACTCGGCTTTGAAACGAGGCGTGAAGCTATCAGTGCTGTCGCGATTTTCTCGGCTGACAATATGCGCCAGCATGATGCTGTGTCTAAGCGATTTGAGGTTGTCGGGGAGGCTTCCCAAGCAGACAATGTTTGTTGGGTCAATTGGGGTCTTCTGGCATGCCATAGAAGAATCAGGATTTGACGCTGCCGGACTCCTTGAACGCTTTGAGTTTGAGCGGCTGTTTGCCGGTTTCGCATGATCTTTGGCATTCTGCTCATACGGACTTCTGGAGCTGCCGCTAGAGATCTGAGTTGCTGCAGAACCAGCACCTGGATACGACATGGCATCCGGATGGCTATCGTAGCCCGAGGAGATGGGTGAAGGTAGCGATGCCGGAAGCGAGCCGGTCCCCGACTCTGGTTTGATCGGAGACACGGGAACTGCTTCCCTACTCGAAGTTGCGTGTGCTTCGCCGGTCGTGCCCATCACCTTCTCCTGAGGCAAGGCAATCTCCAGAATGGGTGGTGAGTATTCGGGCACAGGGCCTTGAAGCTGCCGGTCTATCCTCCTCCTGGCCACCTCATACGCACTGAGACTACCCCTGGTCTCGGTACCTAAGGTCGTTTCGCCAATCATTATTGAAGAGGCATCTTCTCCGTCGCTAGCATCCAACTCAACGGGAGGCAAGGGAGCCGGAAGCTCATAGATTTCCGAATCAGGCGCCTCTATACAGAGAGGACTGACTGGCGCAGTGAACTTGATCGCCTCGTTCTCGTACTTTTTGCGCCGTGTAAACTTCAAGAATAAGGCAGGCCTGGGTATCCTTGGTGTATCGGGAACAAGTGTGGAAGCGCCGTCCTTCGTTTCCGTAATGGTTGCATCGTCGCCCTTCTCCAGCGACCTTCGTCGGCGGCAGACACAGCATAGGCTGATGAGGCAGAACGAGCACAATAAAATGGCACCGACAGCGATGCCAATCATTTGTCCCGTGCTCAACTTGCTGCCAGTTTGTTTCGGCGGTGACGGGTAAGGGCTGTTGTTTGGCTGCTTGATTGGCACCAGGTTCGCCTCTGCTATCGGCCGCTGGGGAAACTTGGCCTGATGAATCGAAAAGACAGCCTCGTCATATTTCGTAATCATGTACGCTTCCTGGAGAAATGACCGGCCGATGACAACAGCAGAATCGTTATCCGACTTCCGCAATGCAAAGTATGGTATAGCTGGGTCTCCGTATTTGATAGTCTGGTGCATAAACGGGTATTGTAAGAGGTTGACGAATGCTCGCATTGGCACAGTGATGTTCACCAGACCCGGTACATTCAGAGGTGATCCAAAGTTGTCATGGTTGTCGACGCTCGAAAAGCTAAAGGTGAAGGTGAAGGAATCCGCAGAGCCATACTGGTTAAACTGCTCGTTCGTAAGGGTGTATAAGTCGAACGTCGCATTATACGTGAGGTTGAACGCATCTGCAAACTCATCACACACGGCACTCGGCAGCCACAGGTATGGGGTGGTGCTATCAATCAAGGCCGTAAAGGCGTTGTCCCAGCCCGATAGAAGCGCTGTTTCAGACGTCCATTTCTTAGGCTTGTTGACCTTGTCGGCAGAAGCTTCGATGCCCCTGATCAATGCCCGTGGCATGTTGTCCTGCGGAGTCAGCGTGAAGTCGATGTCGTGGGGAACGTATCGTGCCGTATCATGACCGCCCAAGGTGATCGATACCGGCGTATTTCCTACTCTATGGTATTAGCACCGGCCGTGGATCCCAGGAAAGTCGAAAACATCATCACGTACGGTAGGAGGCGCCGGCAGTAAAGCCATAACTGTAGCTGGGAATCCATCCAAAAGTGTGAACGGCTTGTGTCAGAGGTGATTGGGCGACTTCACGGCCAAAGTTGCCCTGCGTAATGCCGAGGCCAAAGTAGCCCAGGTAATAGTCCGTTGTGTTGATGGCTGACATGAGAACATTGGACATGCCGAAGCCAATATCGGTAATCTTGCTGTACGCATTGACAGTGTCGAGTCCATACTGGCCGTTTCCGCCATAACCCAGGTAATCCAAGCCGAGCTGCCAGATTCCCATGTACGACCAATGTTTGGATGCAAATGGTGTGTAAATGCCCCCGCGAGCCGCAGTGCAATGCGGTTCCTCTATGAGGTCCGAGTCAGCTCCTGGGTCGAGAGATGAGGGGACACGGTGGTGGCCTGGTCGGGCGAGGTGTCTTGCTAATAACGGAGGACCGCGATCAAACTGAGGTGTTAACGTACTTTGTAAACATCCTCCAGGTCCGACGGCCCAAAACTCCGAAAGCGACGTGCTCATGAGAACATTGACGAGATCGGAGTTCGATCCCAGCAAGACCTTGATGGTTGACCAGTTGCCGTCGATCCCAAGCCTATCGATTTCTTCATGTCAGCTACACCATGGCAAGCCATCATCATCTCGATGACATGACTGAGAAGCTGAATAGAGTAGAGCAGAGATATGGACATACCATTCTCCAGCATCGAACGCCACCGGGGCCGGGTCATTCGCATAGACAACGCCGGCTACTGCTGCAATCACTAGGACATCATGACGCATCTCGCCGACGGCGAGTCTCGCGATGTCGCAAGTTTGCGTATAGAAAGAACGCGCAGGCTACCGTAACGCTGCGGATCAAACTCGTTTCGTGAGAGAGTGTCAAGTCTGACTTGTTGAACACCTCTCATTACCGCAGCATTGCATCCATAAGTCCAAGATCGCGGGACCAAAGGCAATCTGCAGCCTTTGTAAACTCAACGGCACCACCAGACTCGCAATCCAGTAGGCAGATTGCGGGTACCAAAAGACGCTTTTCTCCTTGGTGATCGTGAGGTTCCACGGAACCTTTTGCTGCGGTGGATGAGTTAAGAAGACGAAGGCGAGGACAGAGATGCAAGGCTTGGACCACCGGTCCTTCGGATAGATGGCTGGAGAAGTAACCCTCGGACCAGGTACCAGGGGGGGAGAGTACAGCCAACAGCATCGACGAAGGACGAACGCCAGCATGGATGCCCAGGGTCGATCTCTCAAAAACTTGTCGGGAAATGGGGATCCCTGTCACTGGCTCCCTTGGCACTTTGATCCAAAGGGAGGGACGTGTGTCTCTGCCCACTCGCCACTTACTCGTCGAAGTATTCCCTTCAGACCATGCATTCCGGCTGTCGCTTTAAGTCGAACAGGGGACTCTATCCCGAATGTCTGATGCTGGAGCGGGCTCCAATCAGCCTAGCAACGCCAGCCTGCAGTAGCTACCGAGCCGTTGATGGCTTGCGGAAGCGCTAATGCTCGTAGTGATAGTTGTACTGTATCTTGTCACGATGGGTGCCGGCCTCAGATTTTGAGGCCAGATGGGGACGGGTTTCAGTCGCCAACGCCTCATTGGGGTGACACTCTGGAGCGCTCTACGCTTCCTAGACGCGCCACCAGGCATGTCCATCTACAGCATGCAGCTGCTCAAGCCTCTACTATGCGTCTGGAACAGATACTCTAAAGTACTTGTGCAGCTGTCAGTGCTTGGGAGTTCATGAGCCTGCAACGGCGGAGGGCATAGTACTAGTACTAGTAGTAAGAGTACTCACACTGCTTCTCCAGAGCAGTCTGGGCTTGACCGCTTCTACTATCCAATTACCCCGTGGTTTCACCTGCCCACATAATGTGTCTGAGATGTCAAGCACAGTGAACACTGTACTTTTCCGTAAAGCATTCGTGCTGGTGCGACTTGTAGGTCGAGTACATCTGGCAGTCAGTTTGCCTTGAAGACTCAAACGCTGATCGGCTGTAATGAAAAGTTGGTCTACCGTCTGCCGCTAGATACTCCTAATGACCGTCCCAGAAAGAGGAAGAAAAGGCGTCTTTGTCGGTAGAGAAAAGGCGTACTTGGGCTGCTCGGTCAAACTGTCCCATGGGTCAGACATTGAGGGCGAGACAGCGTACGCGTCGCAGTATGTACCAACCGGCTTGCCTGTACTTCTTGGGCCCCGAGAGGTCTTAAAATGTACTCGTGCAAGTCAACACCGACGCTATGCCTGATGTGCATTGTCCACATACCTGGCCTGGTGACGCCCTTGGGCTCGGTGCGGCGGATGCACATCCTTTGGTGCTGTGGTACAGACTCCCCATGGAGAACGGTCCACACCGTCAGCCGTCCTCCCGGAGCAGGTTGTTGGAATGCCAATGTTCCTCGCTGTGAACGTGTCAACAGGGTTGAGAGTTTGGCAACAGCGCAACAGCATAGAGCTGGCGTTTGAGATGAGAAAGGACCCAAGGCCATCTAACAGCACAACAGCAAAACAGGGGCGGCACGCAGCACCAGCAGTTGGCCGGGCCCACGATCAGCAGCATCTGGAGATGGGATCCACTCAGCCGCTTCTCAGATGGATAGAGCCGGGATCAGCAACTGGGAGCTTCAGCCATCCGCCATCCCATCCCATCCCCACCATCCCACACCCTTCATCAGGGCTTAGACGGAGAGTGTACATCTAAGTATGTACAACCAGACCGGCTCCGTATCATACGAGCCTTGCCCTCGCAGTTCGGTAGTCTGTTAGTGTGCTTGTTCAAGTATTCGCGCTGATACCTGGAAGTAAAGGAGGCAGAGTCCACAGCCACCCCTACCACAGCTCTGCGTATCGGCTCCTCGCTCTTCGGGCGGTTCCCATTCGCCCTTGCGGCATGTGCAAGTAAAGTGCTGACCGGGGGGACGCGTGTGCCGGAGCTAAGCTCCCTGCGACATGCAAGTACTTGTTCGAATGCCAGTCCTGGTCATGTTAGCCTGCTGCCATTCGATATGAGCAGAACGGGGTGCAATTACTGCAGAGCACGTTTGGTATAGATGCCGCGGGATGGGTTGAGTGGCCACACCTTTCGTGAGTGTTCGGCAATCTGGCGGTCCTGTGACCCCTGGATGGCAGTCGAGGAGCCTCCATGTGATGATGATCAAGTCGAGGAAGAGGGTGAGGGCAGAAAACAGAGAGCATGAAGTCAGCAGGTGGATGTTGCTGTCTAGATCTTTGGCGGGATGCCTGAGGCCATTCAGGGTGCTTGCCCTGGAAGGAACCTCCAACAAGACTGATGCTCAATGCAGTTTTCGATACCTAGAAAAGTTCAGGTCACCGACTTAGGATAGCGGACGTCACTGTACTAGGTACGCCGGCTGCTAACAGTCCCTCGGGGGTTACCCTACACTACGGCGTCACGACTTGATCGCATCATTTTCCCTTCCTCACCAGCTGCAATCAAAGCCACCAGCGGTTGGAACAGCTACGAAAACTACCTGGTTCAGCATATGCTGGTATTGTTGGCTAATACCATCATTACTTCGACCCAACACTTCGAATCGTCAATATGGCGATCCATGCAAAACGTGGTGGCTCTTGTTCTGTTGCTAACATGTTACTGTCACAAAGGCCGCGAATTTGACATCATGGCAAGACGAACGATATCTCCATCAAAGAGGTTGATCATTTGCATCTACGCATGTCCATCCTCGAGCAGCCAGGCCATCTCGCTTGTCTCCCGGGATTCCATATGAGGTCACCATTACCATCGCTGACCCTGGAAGCCGGGAAACTGGCATCGTCAATCAGCTCACCAGGGCCTACCACAGCCGAAATGCGACGAAATCAAGGTGACCTGTCAACAAACTTCAGGGCTACTGAGATGGTACAACTACTTACACTTAATACTACTACTGCTTTGTCCGTCGGATTCGAACGGTGCAACGACAAGGCACCACCCTTGCGACATCAAGAACATGGCCTATCGAAGACACCTCCAAATGCCAAGCTCTCCGCAGCATCCCTTGCATAGTCCTAGCAACAATAGTCCGACGACAACGGTTCACAAGCGGTCTGGCTTGCACAACTTGCACAAAAAGCAGGCAGAGTCGCTTCTATTGGCACCCATATCGTACCATTTGAGGACGGCTGAGCAAAGGGAGCAATGTCTCAGGCCATGGGCGAGAAGAAGCGCCAATGTTCCCCCCACCCGCTGGCTACATCGCCATCCTCTCTGTCGCCGGTACGAAGCACGCGATCGTCAATTAGGACCATGCGCGCGAAACCCTTCATGAAGAGGCTAAAGTAAAGCAATTCACCAAGGCAGACAAAAGTCGCATCTGAACTGCTCAAGCGCCCAGTCAGAGCTGACATCGGGAAGGGCTGAGAAGATCTGCCTACTCGGCCATCTAATGACAAGTGATACAGTCTTTGCTCAAGTTCTGCCAGCAATTTGACTTCCACGGAATACTACATCGATCCATGGAATTCCCCCCAGAAGGTTGATCAAGAAGAAAATCGTCTACTTCGACACCCGCCCACTTCCGAAACTTGAGAGACGGCCACTTTTTTGCACCGTCTATGCGGCCGTGTCCTTGATATTTGCGTCACAGAGGGAATCCTCCTGCAGCCTGGTCATGGGTCATGGGTCATGGTTCAGCCCATCCCGTGCAGGAAAAGAAAATTAACAACAGACAGCAGATTCGGGTGTCAAATGAGACAATAAGACCATCTTCCTCCCTTTTCAACGATTAGCCCCAGTCCCTCTGCCAACACCCAAAGACACACATGGTCCTATTGGTTGGATGGACGCGTCTTCCCTCTCGCCCTCTCCACCATCTAGCGCTGTGTCCCCGTTCTCGATGCCTCAATTTCGGGAGGATGAACACAGGCCGCTGAGCCGACTTGATTCTCTGGGTCTGGACGTACAAGTAGCCGCCAGATTAGTGACTCAATCGCCTCGGGACCGCCAGATGCTCGTACTGACGTGAAGTACAGAACCTTCCGTCCAGGCAACAGTAGCTGGAAACCCGTGCTACCAGCACCTTATGGCGTCAATGTGGGATAGGACGAGATTGTATGTCTCAAACTTCAGAAGCCTCATCTCCTTTTCCCGCTCTCTTGACGGCGTGTTGGTCCTAGCACCAGACTAGTTACAGCTGGGGACGCATAGAGAAGATGGACAGGCCGGCTTGCACTGGTCTCATCGTTTGCAGCCGGATACGACAGGTATGATATGTGCTGTTGTGCTCTGAGCCATGTGCCCATGCGTGACGTGGATGAATACCTTATGCAGAGCTTCACATGCATAGCACACTGAGGTCTTCCAACCGCCATGCCTTTTCTGCCCGTCAGCACTGCAACAGATATTCTGTCTTCCAGTTTGTCTATTTGTGCAAAACGCTTCAACGTGTGCTTATGTCCTCACAGGTCCATCAAATCCTGGCATGTTGAAAGCCCGACCTGTAATTCTTGTCTCTCTACAGGCCCATGGCGGCGTCATTCTAATGGCGGACCGAGCTGTCCTCTTCCACATCTCTCCGCACCGTTCCAGTCAGCCTTTGGGATGAGAGAGTCGTTTGTCATCGGTGCACAATGAGGAGCGTAGATATCTCGGTGTTGCTCCGCGCCGCACTCCTTGTAGAGTGTGCCACGGCGGCTGTCAGATTAGGTACGTTGAGCCTCTCTGTTTACTGTACTGGCATTGTAGTTGCTCACCGTTATGTGCAGAGATTCTGCACCATCAGCACTTGCAACGGCGCCTCTGGTCCAACAGCAGCATAGATGGTGGTCAAGAGGAATCGCCAACTACAGGACAGGCAACAATTTCGAAGGCTGCCTTCTCGGAGTTGACATCCCTCTCCACAACGTTCGACGTGCTGCCAACTGCTGGGACAGCGTCGGTGTGGACGACGCACAGCACTGACAGCTCGCTATCACCACCACCGGGTTTCTCGACTTCCTCCTTGTCGCTAGCAGATATCGAGGGCAAAGACGCTGAGAGAACCAACGGTCCGCACCAAACGAGGGGCTCGAGCCGATTCCCGACGCCAACCACTAATTCTACGATCAATTCCATTGCTGCTTGCAGAAATGGCGATGCCGCCGAGTGCTCATCATCTCTTCCAACAGCCAACAGACGACCCGTCACATCTTCAACCACTTCCTCCTCGCTCCCAGAGACGACGACATCAATAGAGCCATGCACTCCGCTACCCAGCGACAAGCCCGTTACAGAGTATTCCATTGTTTATACATCAACAATCACCTTCTATGGCAGCAGCACCGACTACACGCCCCCCTATTCACCCATCGTAACGCCAAACTTTTGCTCTCCTTCGGGCGAAGCCCTCATCACATTCTTCAGCACGACTCGGGTATCCAACTCTACATCAACGTTCACAGTCCATGTCCCATCTTCGGCCTCTCCCTCGTACAATCCCATGATGCCCGCCCCGATGCCGGTTCCCACATTCTCAGTTGATCTTCCCGCGATTATCACGCAAACGCCCGATGCCGCTGGGAAGGGTGGCGGTGGAATCATCATCACCATGAGGCCGTTCCTGTCGTTCAGTCGACAAGTCGTTACCTTTATAACGACAGACAAGAATCCATCCGTGGTTTTTGCACCCGAGCCAACTCCCATCTTCAGCCAACCAGGGGTTACTGGCGGCCTCGGCGACGGTAGTCACAAGACTGTAGAGGAGACTGATGACTTGCAGACCAAGCCAGTCGTCCCCGATTCCCCGGAAAGCGTGAAACAGTCGCCAGTACCTACTTTTCAGATCACTGCCGGGGGAGACCAAGTCATCATCGGCAGGGAGACAGTGTCTAGCCTCAGGCCTGATCAGACTGCTACCATCACAGTCGGGAGCGAAGTATTCACCATATTACCTACCGCAGTCGTGGGATTGGGCACGACCATTACAAAGCCCGCGCCTCAACCAACAAGCCCCCCTGACCAGCCAGCGGCAACCATGACCTTAGGAGGGCTTCCCTTGACAGTCTCAGGGTCACAAGCCGTCGTCATCCAAGGCACAACGTTGAACATCCCCCCGCAAAGAGGCACAGCAACCACAGCAACCATCAACGGCCAAGCAGTCGTCCTCGAAGCACAATCCATAGCCGTCGGCCACGAAACCCTCCTCTTCCCCACCCCCCAGCCTACTCACGCCATCATAACTGGGGGACAAATGCTCACCGCCATCGGCCCCTCCCTCCTCGTTCTAAACGCTACAACAATCACCTACGGCCCAGACACGGCCTCCAATAGCACAACCGTCGTCAACGGCGAACCCATCTCCATCGGCCCAAGCGGCATCTCCCTCCGCGGCAGCATCACCCTCGGAGGCCCCTCCGCAGACCCGCGAGCTACGGAATACGAAATCGTCGGCGGCATCACCGTGGGGAAGGTCCTCCCTTCGCTCGTCGTGCTCAACGGAGCGACGTATTCGCTCAACAACCAGGACGGCGGCGGCGGCGACGTGACGAATTTCGAGACGACGACGACGACGACGGTCATCGGGGGCCAGACGATTACTGTTGGGCCGAGGGGGCTGGTGGTGGCTTCGGTGACGCTGACGTATCCGGGGGAGTCGGTCACGGCGACGTTGACCGCTTCAAGGAAGGGGTTTCCGGTTGAGACGGGGTTGAGTACTGATGACGACGACGACAACGACGAGAGTGGTGCGGTCTTGGAACGGGGGAGAGTAGATGTTCGTGGTATTTTGGGCGTCTGGTTTATAATGGTTGTTTGGATGTTGGCTTAAATGGATGTTCGAACGATGACGGTGGTTTCTCTATTATCACTATCATGCTATTTTCCTTCCATTTGTAACGTGTTTGGACCGGCTTATACAAACTTGTATGATACGTGGAAGGTGGTTTATACAAAGGCTGTGGGATCTTGATACAACGTAATTCTTAGATGTAGATTCCACTACAAAACAAATGGTAGGCAGATCATCCGAATTCCGTCCTCATGAAAATTTCCGGCCAAACTCTGAGAGTAAAAACGCATTACAATTGCAAGGACCTGTCAGAAGCAACTTCAATAGCTCTTCGGAACAACTAACTAGATGTAGTAACTATGGGGACATGGCTGGTAAGTAAAACCTCCGCCGTGCCCAAGAGGTAGAACGTAAACTATCTTCTTCTTCAACACCAAATCCACAGCTCCCAAATTTTCTTTCTACAGTGTTACCCCCCCACCTCTCTCCATTACCATCTTCGCACCCCCTTCCCCTTCCCATCACTAGGCAAAGACGGAAACTCATCCTGCTCATCTCCAGCGTCAAAGTAAGCAGCACCTCCCATCGATGACACCCCCGGTGGCGAGTATCCCCCCTGATCCTGCAAGCTTAGACTCAGAGCGATGGCCAAATCCTCATCTTCCGTCGTGCTCGCCCGCGAAGGACCGCCACCAACGGGCGTGTGGCCCGCAGACGGCGAGCTGGAAGACCCCGATTGCTTCCCCCGCTTACCGCTTTTCGGCTTGTACTTGACATTGACGGAGAAGTCAACATCTCCAGAGCTGTTGCCCCGTGATGATTCCATGGGGGGCGAATGTCCGACGCCATTGTTGACGCCTTCCAGCAGCGACAGGCGTATAGCCTGCTGAATCTGCTGCTCGTACTCGTCCTCATCAGCCACGCCGCTCGTTTCCGAAGCTGACGGGCCAACGACGCTCGGATCGGGCGTCAAAGTCGAAACGGTGTTCTCGCTGAAGGAGGAAGCAGTGTCTAAACTGGCATCAGCTGCCGAATCGCTGGCCCGTCGCTGCTCCTCTACGTGATACGCCTCTTGGGAGACCATCTGCGCGTAGAGAAGCGCCTCTTCCTCGGTCAAGTCGCCCAGCGCGCCGAATCTCTTGAGGCGACGGTTGTGCTCGCGAGCCTGCTGCTGCTCCTCCCGCCGCATCTCGGCTTCCTCGGAGGCAATGTAGCCTGACACTGCATGGCCTTGCCGGCGACTCGCGAGCCGAGCGTCCATGTCGGCGTGTCGAACGCGCCGCTTACGCCCTGTAGCGTGGCCATTCGAGCCATATGACCAATATCGCAGGAATGCACCAAACGAGACGATGCCCTGAAGTGTCGTAGAATCGGGGTCAAGGTATATGGCCTTTGCTGCCGAGTACGTCTCCTCATCCAGTGCGGGATTCATGACCAGCATGTGACGAGGAACTCGGCCATTTGACCGAGCATTGATCGTCCTGATGGGATCCGTTGTAGAGGCCAAAGGATCCCAAGCTTGGACAAGGCCATCGCTGCCGCCGTGCACGAGGTACAATCCAGAGGCCGCCACACAAGAGACCTCGGGGGATTCGGTCTGAAGGATGCGCAGTGGCTGCATCTTCCGTGTTCGGTCGTCGTCTCGGGCGTTCCAGACAAGCACCGCGCCAGTGTTGGTTCCAGCGACGATGAAGCGGGTTCGGCGCCCGGGAATCTCCCTCGCCCCGTGTTCGGCCCAGGGACTCGTCGTGGAGGACGCTTCATTCGCAGTGTGCAGAGGGTCCTCCCCTAGTGTGAAGAGCGAGGTGAGCGAATTGTCCAAGGCAACTGACGAAACGATATCGTGGCTGTAGCCCTTGAGCTCCAACCCTTGTTGGAACCAATCATGAAGAACAGTTGAGGGCACAGGGGGGGACTTCGGAGTAGGCGGCGGAGACAACGGCGCTTGAGAATCAGAAACGGGGGATATGCGATTAGCAAAGCCTCCGATGCTGCCGAAGAGCGACGTCGGGACCGACGCAAGGGGTGTCGAAGACTCGCTGGGGGTGCCCTGAACGGGTATCAAGGAACGCGAGTAGCGTTGGATACTGGCAGGGCAGTTCTCGGCCAGACCGCAGTCGACGACAAAGATGCTCTCGCCGGCACCTTTTCCATCATCGTTCGCAAAGTCGACCTCGAGCTTCCGCTGCATGTCCCAGCCCTCGCAGACCTTTCGGAAGTGAGAGGGCCTATAACGCATAAACTTCTCAATCTCTCGAGCCTCTGCCACAATCTGGTCCTGGCTGAGATGCATGCTGAGAGAAGGTGATCGAGGCGAATAGCCTCCACGCGTGGCGTTCTTGTCGGAGTCGTCTTCGCGAGCAATTCTACGAGTCGCCTCGAGAAGGTGCCAGTATGCTGTGCGGCCAGCATACCAGGCATTCCTCGTCATGTCCTCGCCAGTCGTTCGACCGGGCTTTCCGACGGGCACATCGCACAGATAGTAGACTTCGCCGAGGGCGTTCAAGGCCACCGCCCAGACCCTGGAGGACGACTTGCGCTTCTGGTTGAAGCCGTCATCGACCTTGAGGGATATGATGGGGACACCGGGGCTGACGACCCATCGTGCGGTGACATCGCCATTGGCATATCTCGGGCCCGTGGTATCCCAGCCAAGCGAATAGGCAGTAATGACACCGAGGGCTGAGCCCGTGAGCATGCCGCACATGGACGAGGTCGCCGCCGTGATGGTCGACGACTTGGCAATCCAGACGCTGCAGATGGCATCGGACATTTCGGGAATCCTGGGAATATCTGGATGAGTGTCTACGGCGCTGATCTCTGCGCCGATGTAGCGGCCACGCATTTCGTTGACCCCTCGGAAGTAGAGCCGCCCACCAGGGAATCCCTCGCCGGATATCATGCCGTACGTGTAGCTCACATCCATGACATTGGGGACGCCAGCTGGACCGTCGCCGAAGCCGTACGGCACCAGATTAGGAGCAACCTCGTCCAGCTGAGGAGTTGTATACAGATCTTCAATGCCCCATTTCTCAATCTTTCCAGTGGTTGGGTCGCTAATGGTTGCGACACCGAGATCTCCGGCGCCTTGCATAACGCGGGGCGGTTTCTTTCCATTCAGAAAGACGGCGTGGAGGTTCGTCACCTGCCAGGGCAGTTTCGAGTTGTAGGTCAAGACGGCGCTGGACTTTTTCCCGGCGCGACCGACACGGCTGGACACACTCCCACCTCCGGGAGTCCCTGGTTTCCCGCGAGCCAAGCTCCTCAGGTGACGAGTCCTGAGAAGATACTCGCTCCTCCAAGTGGCCAGCGGTGTGAGTCGAGGGAAGTATCGAGTCTCGAAGCGTACAACGTCGGAGGATGGCCCGGCCATGGAATTGGAATGGGAAGCGGCAGCCTTTCCATTGTTCTCCAGGATGGTGTGTCCCGGGAAGAAGCGCATAAAGGCCATGCGCCACGCATGATGGGTGGTGACGAGCGCCCAGAATCGCTTCGACACCAGCGCCACCGACGAGTGGCAGTCGGGTGGCAGATGCGAAAAGATGTGCGTGAGGATCTCTGGCAGTCATCAGTCAGCAATCGTTCGCCCGTCGTCAAGGAAGAGGCAACACCAACCGTTGGGGAAGTCGTCGAGACTGAGTCCATCCGAGCGGGGTTCTGAGCGCTTTATGACCTGGAACCCAGGGCCCTGCTTCGCGGCTTGGGGGGTCAAAGCTTTCTCATACTCGTACACTCGCTGTCCGGGCACCGAAGGGCGATCGTCGTGGGCTTCGCCAAGGCTCAATTGTTGCAGCCTCTCGTCCAGCCGGTCAGCGTTCACTCCGGCATCCTGGCCCTGGCCCAGGTGCTCATCCGGACCGGGGCGAAGGAGCTGCGCGCCGAGGCTGGGGCCGGAAGGGCCTCGACCAAGGCCACTGGCGTCGCGACGAAGGAAGCCATGCTGGGAGTATTGGAGGGAATCGAGGTGACTGTTGGCCGGGAGCTGTGCTGAAGTCTTGAGAGGCGCTTGGGTCATATAGCTGGGAGAAGAGGTCGCGGGTTCGTGGGAGGTGAGACCGTGCAGTAGATCTTTGCACAGTCTGGCGCGCTGGAGAGCGGGTGAGCGGTGACAAGAGTGTTTGTATAGACGATTTGAGCTGCGGCGAGGCTGAGAGGAGGTGAGTCAAAGGGTGAGGTTGGTGAGAGCAAATTTCGCGCCCACGCGTAGTCGTAGTCGCATCAAAGTTCGTTTCCTCACGGCAAGCTTTGCCGGCAATGAGCCGAAGTGACGACATTGCCCGATTTGGTATAAAGTGCCTCCTCCTCCAATGGATCACTAATAAGGTAAGGTAGGCGGAAGAAAGGGACAGCAGAACAGGAGAATATCGAAGCGACAGCGCTTGTCATACGGTTGATAGATATAATGGGAATGGAGGTACTTTGCTGAAATTCAGTTCGTGCGTGTTTCGATATCTACGTTTTCCAAGCCATAAGACAGAAGCAAGCCTTATCATGGCATTTCATCGTACAAGGTACGTGTACGCATCTCTCGGCCTTGTCTCCTCTGCAATGCATCTGGCTGCTCTTTTGCAGAAACGCAATCAATAAGGTGTAGCAAACGGCATGAGATTGACCTTTGACACAGGATGAACGATCCATACCCTGATTCCAACAGAAGTCCGTAATTCTTCACAGAACACCCTCAAACAAACATTTTTCCTTCTTTGCCACTTGCCACTGCATCGTCTGCATACCTACTCGTACTAGATAGACTACTACCTAGGTAGTATGACAGACAGCCTACCTTGGTAGACTTTGCCACTAATACATCCAATTCACACCGCAACACACAAGCATTCCCAGCAGAAACCACAAAAGGGGCATAATAATTAGAGGGAATTCGATAGATATGAACACCCAGAGCTGCAGGTATGCACACACAAGATGTGCAATCCGTCCACCTAGACAACCTGCTGTTGTTGCTGAGCTGTAGTTGTATGTATGTATGTGCATCTTCAATTTGTGGTCCTTCCTCTCCTGGTCTTTCTCCCTTCTCTCGTCAAATACTCCAGGGAGAAGCCTGAATCGGAAACCAGCATCCCGAGCAAAAATTCATGCTCTGATTGTATCGTAAAGACTGACGGGTAGAAATTCTCAAACACGGCCCCTTACCGTGAATGCTCGTACAGTATGGTTCTATTGATGCCGTCACTGCATGTCGCTTACCTGCTCTTCTGTGTACAATCCGACATTCCTACTAGCATGTAGGCAGTTCCTTCACCCTCGTCAACAAGACTCTTGACACATCTTCGTTCTTCTAGAGAATATACACCCTCAGTTTCTCTAGAACCTTGGCACTGGCCATCCTCTGCCATGCCAAGGAGAAGGAAATCCAACCTCTCAAACTTTCTGAGAAACTCTCGTACAGCCAGTGCGTCTTCGTCTGCCCCGGTCAGTTGGACCGCCTCCCCATTCTCATCCCCCGTCCTTCGATACCGCTCAAACTGCCCGTACAGACTAAAGGAGTCCAGCAAACACTCCTCTGTTCGACACTCTTACATACCGACATACGGACGAATTCAGTGCTCGTTGAACCAGATGCCCTCACGTCGTTGAATTCCAGGCAAACCTCAACTCAGGCACCTCCGAAGCCCCAAACAACCAACTCTCCTCAGCTGTTCATGTCGACTTCACGACATAAGGCATGGTCAACAGCTTTAGCGTCCCATCAGGTTCCAGTAAACGGTGCAAAGAGCTTTTCCGGAAATGAGCCCTCGGCCTTGTTACACCTTTTCACCGGGCTACATCTCTTTGCCATGGACTCGATCTTACCGCTTCCCTGCAGCCGTCCACCCCGAAAGTCCAAGCTCCCTCCTCTACGGCACACAGCTTCCAGCAAACCGGGTACCAATAGACCAAGACACCACCCGCTTCTCATACAACGTAAGAAAACGTCCGCCCATGAACAGCCGATGAGCATACTATTACTCATATATAAACATTACTTGGGGTGGCCAGGTATCTTCCGATCAGCAGATCAGGTCTCACGGATCTATCCTTCTCCAAGCGGCCTACGAAGTGGAGGACTCCCTCTTCTTTAGTCCACCAAAATGTCGAACTACACGCAGCTAGACAGGGATCTCGTAGAAACTTGCCAAAAGCTGGCTTGGCTGGAAACGAACTGTCTGCTTTTAGTTCTGGCCAACCTTTGCTAAAGGATCTGCCATTTTCTTTGGAGCAGACCAAGTCTCATCTCATTAGGTACCATCGGATGATACCGCATCTCAAAGCGCGACTGAAGGCAGCCTCAACGTCAGCTACAACGACTAATACTCGGAGGCTGCCCGTAATATAGGATTCAATAACAGTATTGATGTTCAGCTCTCGCGGCTATTCCAGAGTCAGAGAACCAGAATGCTGTCCTCCTACGACCAATTTGTCGCCGTCTGAATCCGGCCCTGTCTCTAACGTGAGACAAACCCACGAAACACCAGCAGCAGAACGGCAGAAATGGCTCCTCGGACAGCTGATACTATCCGTCAAGGTCACCGGTCGCTCGTGCAAAGTCTCCCGTCTCGCCTACTGTCCATACTCGGTCCCACTATTGGCGTCAAGTGCCACAACTGTCCCAGCCGCTCCTCGCTGTTCGCGAGTATGTCACCTCGGCCTTGGCAAATTTTCCACTAATAATCGTACAGTTGAGAACATTGGCTTGGCATGTCGAGGAACTGATTAGCGCAAGCGAAACCCAGTTGAACGGGACGCTCCCTTTTCTTGTGGAGCAGGGAGTCCTTTCCCGGGTACCAGGCCTTGAGCCATTTGTCCATGGAGCGGGCTGGTTGCGTTGGGGACAAGGAGGTACTATCCGTATCCAATACGAAGTTCTTCGCAGCAGCAGGCAGAGAAACTCTCCCAGTCGTCCGGAGCAGCGTCCGTAGGGAGGCAGGGATGCAACGTCATTCCTCCCCGGCAGCCCAACGGTGCTTCCCCGTGGTTGTATGTATCGTACGATGGGCAGGATGGCTACCCAAAAGAACCACTCGCATTGCGTCCTGCCTGCTGCAACTCAGGCTAATACTGGCCCTCTCCCCTCGGGTTGTGGTGGCATCATTAATAAGCTGCCTGCCTGGCCCATTGGCTCATCCACCTCCTCGGTGCGAGGCCCGGGGTGCGATGCAGGGCGTCTTGTCCACCTCGACGGAAGCTGGTTTCGTTCCGGCGGCCCACAGTGAGCGGCCACGAAAAATCGGGTTGCTTGCCGGGACCATTGCGAAACCGATCGGATGGCAGCAGCTCTGACTCGTGCTTGTGCTTGGACTGCAAGTCCTATCTCCATGCCATCTGGTTGTTTCATCAAGCTTGCAAGTGCTTGCCCCCCCGTGCAAATAAGCTTGGCTGCTGCATTGCGACAACAGCTTTTGAGAGCTCACCGACTTTGGATTCGAGCAGCTTTGAGGCGCCGGCGAAGCTCCATCACATCGGCGAAGTAAAGGTCTCTTATTCCCGGGTTCGCCTAAGAGAAGCGGCAGCTTTTGCGAATCCAACGTACATAAATCGATGGCTATGGCAGCTTGTCAGAGCGTAGCTGAGTTGTCCCCTTGCGCCCTGATCACTGTCCTGTCTCGAGCTTGTCAACCAGCAGAACGGCTGAAAGCAAATTCACCTCTGGTCCCACGAAGTGAGATACGATAATATAATTATCCCACAATTGACTGAGTTCTTCGCATGGATCAGCGATACTTCATATGGAGTATTTAGTCCGCTATTGAGCTTCACAGGGGATAGTAATCAAGCAATAATATGGACCCTACCGTTCCGTGTCGCTCGGATCGCCCAATTTCATTCTCAAGGAGCTTATTCTTGAGATGAGGAGCCACATTCAATGTTGCGATGCCAACAGGTAGCAACGACCACCGTGCGAAGTGGTAAAAAGGATCGAACGGATACGTGGGATGTCTGCGTCCTCGAATATGCATATCTATGGCAACAGGAGGCTGCTGCAAATAGTCGGGCTCGCTTTCAGGATGTAACGGCACAATCGTTGTTCTCTCCCACAGCCGACAAGCGTGCTCGTTGTCTAACCGAGAGGCAGTGCACCCCCGCGCATTGCTCCCTGTGTCTGGGATGCTTCGAGAGGAGTTGATTTATTAGAACTGCTTGAATACTCGTAAATGGCTCGTAGGGTGGCAGTCGCTTCGCGGAAAAGAATGAGACATTCTGCATGCCACGCTGTCGTGTTGAACGCCGGTCTCCAGGACTGTGGGACGCTGCGTCACGGCTCGTTGGGTGCGCTACCTGGTAGTAGTACTATTAGTAGTAGTGTATGTAGTATGCAGAAGCAGCCATGCACACCATCTGGGAAGCCTGTCCACAAGGAGACCCTCCCCTCTGGCATATGATGCAGTAGTCAAGTCATTGGGTACCAAAGAGTATGAGGTACGAGTGCAAAGCACTCACAGATTGTCGAAGCGTGTTGCGACATGTTGATCTCATGAGAAGGTGACCGCACTTCGTACTCTGTGACAGAACGAGTCTCTTTGCTAGAAACACGAAATGATGCTATCGGCAATGCTACCCCAAGGGGCGAAGCAACTGAGAGCTTGTTGGACATTGCGCCACGGGGCACTGCGTTCGTCGTCTCGTCTTGTCCGCGAGCCAGAACGCAGAATGGCGTTTCACATCCATACTTGGGCCTGGATCCAGATTACCAGCAGCTTCTGTTGCTTCTCCTTCTTCGTCTTCGCCATCGACCAACACTAATGCCAGACCGTTGAAAGCAGGGGAGAGCCGTGGCCGCCCGGCAGGCTGGTACCAGTATGTACATGTAATACTATAACAGCTGCTTCTGCGAAGTAAAGCGATCGCTCATCATCAGCACCGTCCGTCTGTGGATCTGCGTTTGGCACGTTGGCAGCGTTGGTTGGTAGAGCATGCCAAGAACGCTTCGGTCCTTGCCGTGTGTCGCTGGTCGCTTCTCGCTGCTCGTTACGTACCGACGACGTAGGAATCCCAAGTTTCTTCTCCTTCTCCTCTCCAACAAACCATCTGTTCAGTAGGAGAGTACTACTACTAGTACGTAGTAGATGTTGCAGGCATGCTCGTCCGGGAACCTCCTAACAGGCCAAGCCGCGGAAACGAAGCCTTGCCAGGGATTACCGGACATGCTGCTGCTGCATGATGCACCTCCCAAGTTGCCAGGGGTCTCAAATTAGCAGGCATGCTTGAGCTAACTGTGCACGAGAGTTGACACATCAGAAAACTCGCCGACGTCGTCGAGCCACAGTGTCAGAAACTGTCGTGTCGTGCGGGGATTCGATGCCATACTGTCGGGCCAGCTTCCTGTTTCGACGCCCAGACGCTTCTGTTGATGTGCAGCGCCTGAAGCCGGTGCCATTCGCCGTTCTAGAAGCGCAAAGGCTGCGAGAGACGATGTCGCGCAATGGCGTGTGCAGAGCGATCTGTCTTGAGTTTCGCCTAAGCTGACATGGCAGAACCAAGATGGCCCATTGCGTCGACTTGCATGGACCATCAGAGCAAGCCGCGAGAAGGTGCTGCTACCTGGTAGCCGGTACGGAGGACTCCGCCACAGTGCCCAATCTGCGGCTGTGGCCGTCCATGTCCCCATTACAGGGCAGCGATTGCCAGTAAGGATTGCAGCAGAAGAAGGCACTGGGCAATATCCGCGGTGTGCACCCATCACCTAGAGATAAAGCACAGGCGTATGTTCTTTGATGTAT
The DNA here is from genome assembly GCF_003025115.1 of Trichoderma citrinoviride. Taxonomy (NCBI): domain Eukaryota; kingdom Fungi; phylum Ascomycota; class Sordariomycetes; order Hypocreales; family Hypocreaceae; genus Trichoderma; species Trichoderma citrinoviride. The sequence goes on along the minus strand of NW_020194720.1, from coordinate 1,245,969 downwards.
GACGATGCAATTGTTGGCTGCATCCGTGTCAAAGCACAAAGCAGCATGCGGCAAGCATGAGAGCAATAGGTAACCTTGAACTTGGTAGCAGTACGAAGTATTAGTTATTAGCAACTCCTTGCCAATACATAAGGTACCCTTACTTACCTGGCATGTGAAATGTGAAACTGACACCCGTCGTACTTTCATGCAGAGGCCGCGATTGAATGTTGACTCGCAATTGCTACTTTCTTGCGCTCTGTGTCTGCCCAGTGGGTTTGCATCACGGCAGCATTGAAAGAAATTGTCACAGCGTTCGCGGTCTTGTCGCAGTACTGCGTGTTGTACGTTCGAGCACGACGAGTAAGGATGTGTAAGCACAGAAAGCTCATGGATGCTTGCTGCGATAATCAAAGGACGACCCATGCGCCCGAGATTTCTTCATCAGAGGCTGCCGAAATGGTCTAGGACAACATCGGCCCCCTGGATGGAATGCTGCCGGAGCCTGGTCGATCAAGCCTAGTGCCGGCCAAGTAAGAGACAAAATGCTGGCAGAGAGCATCGTTTCGGTGAACTTGCAAAGCACTACTGGTGCTAGCAACAGCAGCACTAGCAGTACAAGCAGTGGCTGGTTTTCGTTACCCTCTTGTGATAGGGCTAGAATACGACGCGACAGCCCATGGCAAGGCTTGAGAAGGCCGGTAAGTCCATCTCCGCCTACGCCATGTTGCAGCCCTGCCAGCCATGTGCTGGACGGAGAGAAAAGGCCCCAAAGCTGAAACGCAGCCCGTCGCTCTGGATTCGGTAATGGCAGAGCTTCTGGCCCAAATGCGAGCATCTATTTTTGATGGAATTCTCCGCAGGGGAAGATACACGTGTGCTTGCGACTCCCAGTCGTGATCGTATTAATGTAAAACCAGGACGAGCCGGGATTCACCGGGAGAGTTCCCCCACCTTCCCGTGGCCGGGTCACCTCCTCGATTCGACTTTTCGTGCGCCAGTCGAGGGTGCTTGTCGGCAGAAGAGGCACTAGGGACCATTCGTGCGCGCACTGGCATCTGCGCGATGCATATCGTATGGAGTAGTAGACGCAGGACGTACTGCAGGGCGCTACTGTACGTACGTGTCTGGATGCAGCACGTCGTCCTTGGCGGCGAATCTGTCTGGCCCCAAAGCCCGACCGGCCGCTGCTGGACCCGACGGGCTGGGTGCGGATTGACGGGAGTCGATAGACTGGTGCTCCCGCTGGCAGCTCCCGTTACACGCTTCCGCACACCATCCTCCCAGAGAGCTGGGTCTCAGACGCTCGCCCACCCAACCACAGCCCGTGGCTTGGACCCTCCTGCGGCGTTGGCGCCGTGCTTCCCAGCGGCACGCTTGTGGACTTGGGGCAGAGACTCGACAGACCCCGCGCCAGGCTCCGGCGCCCTGGACACCCATGGCGAGCCCCATCGTCGCCCGTTGCTAATTGCTGCTAATTCGTAGGGGAGTGGAGAGAAGATGAATTGGAATAGGAGCTGTGTCTCTTCTCATGAGTCGCGCGCTTGCGACAGAATTCGGCACTGTACAGGCATCGGCTGCAATACTTGTGTTGCCTGGCAGCATGAATCAATTAGCAGCAGTAATATAATGAGCTCTGAGGTCGTAAGGCAATATGTACCTACTGACTTGTGGTTGAAACTTGGTAGTAGAGCGCATAATCGTGCCGCATCACTCAATCAGTCTCCCCTATCGAGTGCAATTTTTGTATGCTAAGGTAATGTAGTAGCGCCCAGGTTTGATTTGATGACCTTTTCCAAGCTGGCAAGCTGGCGCACCGGTGCTTCCTTCCGCCCTGCTTCTCATTCTCGTCCTGGCAGGTACGGAGGGCGGGCATGCACGTACCGCGGTACTTTGCCCAGGTGGCCCGACCTGCAGGAATCGCAGCAACGTGGTGCCCGTGCCTCGTACCTGCCTGCGGACAAGGTACCTGCAACTCGCAAGTCCCCCCGTCCAGCGGCAGGGGGCAGATGCTGTTTTGAGGAAGGAACCATCCCGGGCTGCTGGAGCCGGTCCGGCGCATGTGCGAACAGCGCCCTGCACGGTGCACCTGACCCGCGCTGGCCCGCTTGGGTCGCTGGGTCGCCACAGCGGCCGGGGGGTCTGGGCACGGTGCGGCCACCGTGCGAGATGCATGCGCGCTAAGACCGCTGAAGGTGCAGGCCTAAAAGCAGCTGGCCCAACCCGGCATTAGTGGCTAAAACCGCTGGACGTCCAACGCTGTGCGACCCGTCGCTTCTCCTCCGCTCACCTGCAGACTCCCTCTGCTGGTAATCTTCGCACACCACCTGCACCTCAGCGGCCCTCAGAGCCCTTTTTCGCTGTGTCCGGCCTCACGTCAATCGCAGCAGGGCGTCGGATGATGCGCTGTCCTTGGGCCGCCACTTGCTGTTTATTACCAGGCCCGGGCCCTCACCACTCTTGTCGACTTCAATTCCAGCTCTCTCCAGCCATCGAGCCGCCCACGAACCCGAAGGATCGCCTACCGTGGTAACCGTAGTTACTCCCGAGGAAAGGCAGAAAAAGGAAGGAAAAAAGAACATATCAGAAAAAGGAGTCTGCGGAAAAAGGAACGAAGAACGGAACGGACTCCGGTTGTCTCGACACGTCACCTCGAGTTGTTACCGTTGCGATACCTGCTTACCAGCCTGTCGGATTCGTCGTGCCAAACGGCTCTTTGTCCCTTCCGGTGTTCACAATCCTGAGACAGCAGCCATCGCCTGTACACCAAACCTACCAGCGACACCATGAGTTCCTCCGCACAGCCGGCGGGAGCGCTCAAGCCTGAGAAGGAGAAGACGGGGATTGGAAGGGTGCTCTCCAAGGTCAAAACCGCCTGGCGGAGTGGTTCGAAGCGTCAGTCGACAGTCGCCGCTGCGGCTCCCCAGGGCGGCGCCGCTGCTGTGCCTGTCACGGTCCAAGTGACCAAAGCCGATGTTGTTTCTAAGCCGTATGTGTGACATTGGAATTACCCTCTTGGGACGTGCCCAGCCGTCTGGTCTGGCTACCTTCCGTGCGACGATGCTCAGTTGCACTCGTCCCGGTAGTCTCCAGGAGCTGTTTTTCGGCTAACTGTCCTGTCCGATGTGCAGTGTGCTAACGCTTGATACCAGGAGCAGCAGCAGCCATGCCGCCACTAGACTTGCCGAGGCACGAGCTGCCTACGAGGGATTGACTGGAGTCAGCAAGCTCTCGAAGCTGGAGCTGTTTGAGGAGCGAGCAAAGAAGCTGAATGAACGATTTGGCCTTGAGATTCAACCCATGGAATGGCAAAAGGCCATCCCAAACGACACCGTCCTGCGCATGGACAAGCCCATTCGAATGCGCATTCGCCGAACCTGTCACCGCTGCAACGCTACATTTGGCGCTGGCAAGGAATGCCCCAACTGCAACCATGCCCGTTGCACTAAATGCACGCGTTACCCGCCGAAGCGCACCGAGGCCGAAATCATTGCCAGCCGGGAAAGGAGAGCTGCCAAGATCAAGGCTAACCGCGAGAACGCGCCGATCGAGCCCGACTACGGCCCCGAGGACAAGAACTTTGTCCTCAAACGCCCCAGCAAGACGGGCGGTCAGGATCTTGTCCATAAGAAGCCTCGTCAACGTGTTCGACGGACTTGCCATGAATGCAACACGCTGTTCATTGCCGGGACCAAAGTCTGTGAGAGATGCAGTCACGTTCGCTGTACGGACTGTCCTCGAGACCCGTAAGTCGATCTATTCCTACGTGATACCGTTTAGTGTATGCTAACAAAGACATGTGATAGGCCCAAGAAGGAGAAATACCCCTTCGGATATCCTGGCGATGAATTTGGCCCCAACAGTGTCCCTCACTACGAATGTGAGAAGTGCAAGACGCTCTATCCCAAGGACGCCGCGAATGGGACAGAATGCAGCAAGTGTAAAACTCCAAAATCGAAGGCTTCTCCTCGTGCTCGGCCTCGCAAGGTGGAACCTATACCCGACCCCGATGTTTTGCAGCAGATACAAACCAAGCTGGACAATTTGAAAGTCACATAGGGCTTTCTTATTCATCTTCGATCTTCGTTGGATCGGCACGGGCTGGGGCCTTTGTCTGCTTTGATCCTCCGAATGATATCCTTTGCCGTCAAATGCTTTGTTTCTTTCTCATTCGCCTTTACGTCTGCTCCTTCATACTTAGAGACGGCTTTAACGACACTATTTGGCTTTCTCTCAGAGCGCCGTTTCCGTGCTGAGGGCATTCTGCCTTTTCCCTTACCCCCTATTCTTTTCAGACATGGAATATCATCTGGGACGAGTTTTTTCTTCGTCTCTTATTTCAGCGTCGATTCAGCGAATCTGCGAGCATCTACAGCTGTTATTTCTTTTGTCACGAACAATACAGGAAGGTTGGAGGGATACAAGCGGATAGCAAACATGAAGTACTATTCGTTGCTCTGTCTACCTTATGAATCAGGAGGGGATTGAAGAGGAGGATGGCTTCAACTCGGAATAGTCAGCTCACATTGATGAACGAGTCGTTTTACACTTTTTTGCCTTGCTTGTTTTGTTTAAAAGAAAGAAAACTACTTCGTTGCTGTTTTATTTTCGTTTGTCCCTTTTCCCCTTGGCGCAAAAAGCAATTGTAAGCACGAACTGGTCTTTATCCCTTTCCTCCTTTGTTCCAGATACTATACACACATACGCACAAAGAGCCTCACACACTCACACACGGACGCACACGCATGCACCCCTCGTTCTCCTTGATACAGAAATATCCAACTTTCTTTTTTTTTTTTTGTTTTGATCCTGCATGTCATACTCCCCTTCGCCTTATACCACATGGTCCTTTCAGCGTGACTTTGGCAATACACATCTGAAATATCCTCCTTCTCCTTATTCCTCTTTTGTTTCCGACGAAGGTGGATATTGATATACACATATATGAATACAACTTGAATATCTGCCTGACTGTCATGCTTGTTTTGTCTCCTAGCTGACCACCTACCAAGGTCATTAACATACATATGATTTATGTGATTAATGTATAGCTTTATTCTTGTCAATCGCAATTAGACCGTGCTATTGTTGTATCATTCCCATCATCTGCTCCAAGGTCATCGTGTTCTACATCACTTTTCCCATTCTCTTCTTTCATATACGTCAAAACTCACCACGCCCCCATCTTTACCCCTTGACAAAGCCAAGCTAACTACTCCTCCTGAATATGCGGCTCGAGCATCAACCTCGCCGTATGAGGCACACAAGGCCCCAGGGTATCAAGACGATTCGCCTTGCGCCCGATATGTCTCCCGCCCGCGCCATCCATGCGGTTGTTCAGGTATATGTGCTGATCCCTCAGCGGCTGCTGGCCGGCGACCAGCGCCCCGAACTCGTTGGGGTTGTAGATGGGCATGAGCCGGTGCGTGGGGTAGAAGCGGCCCCGGATGGACTGCTCCTTGAAGACGACGTTGTCCTTGATGAGGACCCAGCACCACTGCCGGCCCCGCGTGACCTGCGCCCGCCACCGGACCTCCTCCTGCAGCGCGAGGGGCAGCTTGTCCTTGTCGTCGTCGATGACGGTGCCCCCGATGGCGGCGGCGCTGGGGCCCTTGGACAGCTGGTAGATGGGCCCGCGGAAGAAGACGGAGCCGGGATAGTCGGCGCTGGTGAAGATGTGCAGCAGGCCCATGACGGTGGTCTGGCTCGAGTTCGCCTCGGCCCCTGCCATTTTCACCCGTACGGCATCGCCGATCTCGAGCCGCTCAGCTCCGAAGAAGCAGCCGTAATAGGACACGGCCTTGCCGGTGGGGTCGTCGCCGCGTCGGGTCCAGAGCGAGTGGGAGAAGTCGACCTTGGAGGCCGCCATTTTCGAAGCGTCGAGGTTGATCAGGTCCCGGCGGACGGCGTTGCTCCCGGCAGCCTGAAACAGGCTCTCCCAGGGCACCTCGTCAAACACCTTGTCTTTGAGCTCGGCAATGTCTACAGACGGAACGCTGTAGCAGTGGAATGGCCGCAGGTCGGCCTCAGCTTTGGTCACGTTTGGCTGAGGCACCACGGCGTGGCCGATTGGTAATAGCTCAAATGTGACGCCGTTGGGGGTCATGTTACCGGGGCTTGAAATGATTCCAAGCCGCCAGGTATTGCCAGTCTGGTACCAAACGAGCTCGCCAGCTCGGAACAGCAGTGGGCTCTTTAAGGACCACTGTATAGCCTGGGCTTTTGGCTGCTGCTGGGGTGTGAGAGCTGCAGTAGCAACAGCAGCAGGCAGCTGGGTGGGAGGATTGTTGACAGCCGCAGGGACTGGTTGGGACGGGTTTGGTTGTATAAGCTGAGGGGGCTGAGCGGTTGGTGTAGGCTGGCCCGGCGACTGGATGTGCGCGGGCAGCGGTACAGGAGTTTGCTGGATCGGTTTTTGTTGTGGCAGCTGCTGAGGCTGCGCTTGTGAGGGTTGCTGAGGCTGCGCTGCTTGTGGGCGAGGCGTGATGCTGGGCGGCCTTTGAGGTGGCTGGCCTGGAATTGGGGGCAGAGGGACAGGCGTCACCTTGACCGGTCTCTCAGGTTTCTCTGTTCTAGCTGGAGCTTCGCCCAGGGCTTGAATAGGAGGTTGTGTCGGTGCCTGAGCCGAGGCTGGGGCTGAGATTGGAGCTGAGCTATGCGAAACGGTCTGGCCTGTCGGCTCCTCGGAAGCAGCTGGGCCCTTGGATGGAGCGGGCGTGTTACAGTGAACACAGCAGCAGTCGCCGTAGTCCTTGGACGCTGACAGCAGCCAAATCAAGTGAACACCAAACTCCTGAGGGCTCTTAAACAGCTTCGACTTGATGGGGTACCCGGACACCCACAGATGCTTTGACTTTTCATAGAGCCAGTAGCCTCGTGGGAAATGCACATACCACGGGTTTCCTTCTATCGAGTAACATATCATGATTAGGCTGCGCATTCTACTTCTCATTTGCTGGGGAAGTAATATCTTACCGTCGGGCGTGGGCGACAGTTCCTGCTTCAACAGAATTCCCAGCTTGATCCGCCACTCCGCAAACCTCGGGTCGTCCTCTGCCAGCCTTGTCATCTGGGGCTTTGTCCGTGGAGCCTTGTCTGCGGCAGTGGTTTCCTTGCCCGCCTTCTTGCTGGCACTGGCGGCTGTTGGCGTGGGCGTCACCACTGGCCAGTACCCGGGCCCGGTGTCGACTCCATCGCTTCTCGCAATGCGGACCACATCAAAGTCTTTGGTGTCCATGGCTTCTAGATCATGATACTGCTTCGTGGACGAGCGAAGACGCACTCCTCTGGCTCACAGCCTCGCGCTGCCTACTATATCCCAGCACGCGGGTCTCGTGGCCCCTTGACTTGACAATCAGCTTCAATGTTTGCAGGATCTCATAGAAATGACTGAGAGATGACGAAACTGAAGTAGTCGTGATGCTCGAGTGAGTTTGCTGATAGGACGCTTATGTATGACGAATGGTCACTTGAGGATCGCGCAGTTGGATCGTAGCGAGGACGTGAGAGGTGGGCAAACAGAGCAGCTCCGAGCGATTTGGAGGCAATGACGTGCTCCAATGAGATTATCGTGAGTTGTCAATCGTATGGTGTCCTTTCTACGTCGATGAGATCACGCAGTTATGATATGCTGGTTCGTCTTGTTTTGGCGCAATGATGAATTTCTGGTAGAGACGAAGCCGACGTGTAGTGGTTTGGCCAAGTTCAAATTGGATGAGTCAGCAACATGTGGCGCAGCACTCCCTTGACATTGGTGAATTCAGCTGCTCAACCAATGCAAGTGAATGAAGCATCTTTAAGAGGGATATGTAAATGAGAACCGAGGTGAAGCTGATGAGAGCCGATTGCCCCAATTATCCTTCTGAGGGCTGACAGCTCTCCTCTCGGGTGCTTCTACGTGGTTGAGTGGAGGATCAAGCCACGCACCGCCACAGCCCATTAAAGAGGCACGCGTTCTTCACGCGTTTTGCGATAACTCGATAACTGCTTCCTCGAACGCCGATAAAGCATCTTGTGAATTCATCCAACAGGGTCTGCTTCTTTATTTCAGATGAACCCTCAACTTCACTCCTTCACAAGCGTATAACGAGGCTACGCAATACACATTCGATGGACCATCACATGCAGGCCGAATACCGCCATGGCAACAGGGCCTTCCTCCAGGCTCTCCTCGCTCACGGCACCTTGACGTTCAAAGAAGCACGGCCCATCATTGCAGCCATCGTCAACGCCGAAAATGCCAGAGACCCCGAGAGCAGAGAGTGCAGGCCCGATCAGGTCTCGGAAGAGATGTTCTTGGACTACATCGACAAAGCTTCGGCCGCAGCATCCCTGTTTGACTACGAGATCCGCAGCACACAGCACCAGATCACCAAGGAGCGCATCTTCGCCCTCGTCAACACTACCTCCGACCCACAGACTCAGCTCGCCACGATATACAGCCCGGAGGAGCTATCTTTCATCAAGCGCGTTCTCGACCACATCTTCGTGAAGCTCAACAGGCCCCGCATGGAGTCGCTGTGTATTACCGAGATGCAAGCCATCAAACTAGCACGGCCAAAGCGCAGGGAAAGCCAGGGGGACGGAGAAGACCAGTCGTCGCAGGCTCCCACGGACAGAGGCTTGAAGCACAGCGAGGTGGAAAGCGTTCTGGAGAGTCTGGTGGAGGGGGGCTGGTTCGAGATCAGCAGGGAGAACTTTTACTCGCTGACGCCGCGAGCGCTCTTGGAACTTCGTCCTTGGCTCATCGATATGTACAATGATCCGGATGCCGAGCCTGGAGAATGGCAGAGAATCAAGTTCTGTGAGGCTTGCAAGGGGATTGTCACTTGGGGACTCAGATGTTCAGATCCCGATTGCACGCTACGACTCCACGACATCTGCCAAGAGGCTTTTTGGAGATCACGGCGGGGGACGGAGTGCCCCAAGTGCGCGCGGCCTTGGAGTGGGAAACATTACGTTGGCGAGAGATCCATTACAATGACCGACGCATATCAGAGGGGGAAGAGACGGAGCGGTGGGCAGAGGAATACGTTGGCAGATGAGATTGTCCGTGAGCAGGGAGGTGACGAGGACAGTGAAGGGGAAGAGGACGACGAATGAATGGGAGGATATGAGATGGCGGCAATGCTCTACTATTACCGGAATTAGGGATATACAACGGGCGGGATTCTGTACTAAAGCTTATGAATGATACCCTGAGCTCTCTTCAAGAGAGGTGTTGAATGTTTTGCTTCACAAGTTGGCGTCTACGATATTCTTCATATTTTGTCTTGATCCTCACACTGCTGAGGCGATTGAGTACCTGAGTACCTACTGCTGCCATTGAGTTTGGCGACCTTTGATTGGCCACAGCTGTAGCACCAATGACATCACCCTCACGACGCCTCTTTGTCTCGTTTCCCTGCCTTCGTGACGACTTTGGCGCTTGCACGTGGCAACCGATCTGCTAGATAAACAAGATCCCCGAGAGGCGATACTCTGCAGATCTTCTTGATTTCGCATCTCCGTTTCCCTAAGACTCGACGCCTAACGACGTCTCCCTACCTATTCACCGATATCGTTGAACCTTCGCGCAACCGAGACAGCCACCAAGATGCTGGAATACTTTTCCTACAAAAAGTACAAGAAGAACAAAGAAGAGAAGGATGCTGGAAAGGAGAGTCCAAAGAAGGAAGAGCATGCGACGAAGGATGTAAACAAGGAAGAGGCCAAGAAGGACGAGAACCACGAGTCCTCTGCCCCTGAAGTCCCTGCAAAGGCAGTCCTCAAGCCTGAAGACGAGCGCTTCCTCGAAGAGCTCCTCGCCCAGAGCAACGACGGCCCTCCGCCGCCACTGCCCCCGCGCATCTACACATACGACGTAGACTGGCACTCTGACACCGAAGTCTCCGACGTCGAATCGAAGAAGACCACGGATGACGAGCGAGACGAACCAGGCAAGGGAAAAGCCACAGCCAAGAAGGAAGACGAGACCGACAAGGCAAAGGACAAGGAAGAAAAGAAGCCTAGCAGACTATCCCTCTTATTCACGAGAAACAAGAAACCAGCCGAGACTCTCAAGGCCAGCACCACCCTCCAACCAGACAACGCCGAAGCCGTGCCCCCCAAGGAAGTCGAGCGCGAGAAGAAGGACCTCACTCGCGTCCTCGACCGCCTCAACCTCTCCGCCCGCAACAACAACGCCGTCTCCGCCGCCGACGCCGGCAGCGACTCGTCCGACCTGCTGCAGCGCTTCACCCAAGTCTTCCGCGACCTCGTCAGCGGCGTGCCCACCGCCTACGACGACCTGACCAAGCTCATGGAGGACCGCGATGGCACCATCAGCAAGCTCTTTGACAAGCTGCCCTCGTCACTGAAGAAGCTCGTCACGCAGATGCCCGACAAGCTGACTACGACGCTCGCGCCGGAGCTCTTGGCCGCGGCGGCGGAGGCGCAGGGCATCAAGGTCGGCCAGGGCGGTATGAAGGGCGCTGCCAAGAGGATGCTCATGGGGAAGAACCTGGCGAACCTTATCAAGACGCCTGGGGCGATTGTGGGGATGCTGAGGGCGATTGTCGAGGTCTTGAAGTCGAGGTGGCCGGCGTTTATCGGCATGAATGTCATTTGGAGTGTGGCCCTAAGCTGTGAGTTTACTTTCTAACACCCCCTTTCTCCCCCTCTTTTCTACTTTTATGGAGGGATAGTGAACTAACTGAGAATCAAACCTGTAGTGCTCCTTTTGGTACTTTGGTACTGCTACAAGCGCGGCCGCGAGGAGCGCATTCTTCGTGAAGAAGCTGATTCTGGGGCTGAAGCCAGCAGCAGGCGTTACGAAGAGCTGAGCGATGACGAGGAAGCTGGTGAGAACGACAAACCAGCTACCGAGGCAGCGGAAGCTGCAGCAGCTATTCCGGTCATCATCACCTCGCCGGAGGGCGAACTTTTCGCGACGGAAGTGCCTAAAGACGCGGCTACTCCGGATGTCGAGGTGCCGCCTTCAGATGCTCCCGCCGAGCAGACTCGCTCCTAAGGGACAACGGCTGTGTTACGGATATGGGACTGAGATACCCTTTGTTTGTTTGAGTTCATTCATGGTCATGAAACGAAATGATGAGACGAATTTACATGCTTCGTTTGCTTTACTGAGTCGGTTTCTGTTTTCTCTATGCTTCCTAGTATGCGTATCTGGGTATCTTTTGGTTTAGGTCAGGGGTATGTAGGTAGTCAGTCAACGCACGCAACGCAAAACAATCAATCATCCTGCACCAACTCCTTAATCTCCTCTCTCCCAGGCGCCATGACGACCTCCTTGCTCTTCTCGTCGACGCCCGCCTGGTTCGTTGCGCCACCACCATCCTGCATCCAAAAGTCCACCTCGTCAACGATGTCGTAGACGATATCCTCCGCAATCTGCTCTTGGTAGCGCTCAGAGACCGCATGGAGGGCGTTTGCGCCGCCGACGCCGTCGGGCTGAATCATGTCCACCTCGCCATTCGTAGAGTCGTAGTCGGCCGGCGGATACCAAAAATCGGGCCCAAAGTTGACCTCGACGGCGCCGCCCCTGAAGACGCTCACGGCAGGATAGTAGCCCAGCATGCCGTCGTCGAGGCCTTCCCGTGCGCCGACCTGGGGCATTGGCTTGGATGCCGGGGGCAGGAAGCCCAGGAGGTTCTCGAAGGGCGTGCCCATGAGCACGCCGTTTTTGTAGATTCTGATGTGCGAGTTGGGGAGCGTGCGCAGTGCCGGCGTGGGATGGGTGGGACTCGGCGCGTCGGCGGATGAGCTTGCCGCTGCTGCTGGTGAAGGGTTCATGAGGTCTTCCAGCTCTTTCGTGGTGTGGTATTCAATCTTTTCAAAGTACGTGTGCGCTTTGAATCGGATCGGCACTCGGTCTCGCACAATGTTGGCCGCCTCTGCGGTTGACGGCGCTGATTCGTCGGCGGCGTCCACCGCAGGATTGTAGTGACCGGCCATGATTTTCCTATGCAAATGCTCGGATGGTAGCTGTATCTCGAGGCCAATGATATCGCCTTCTCTTATGCCCTCACCGGGAGGGAAGAACTCCTTGGGTCGGGACATGAAGACCTTTTCGCCGGCGACGTCTCGGATGCCGTAGCTGTACGCGTCGAAACCAACGGGGGCATCAAGAGAAGCCTCCCGCCTGGCCCAGCCCATGCGTACATGCTTTCCACCGACTGGCTTTGTGTCGCCATCCTTGGGCGGCTGGATGCCCTGTGTAATCTTGCACTCCCAGTACCATCTGCCTTCCCGGACGGCTACGTTGGCCCGGGCCATACGGAAGCCTTTGTCGGTGGTGACTTGCCGGCCAGATCTATCGAAGAAGACGTGCGTGGCGGCATCTTCGAAGCTCATTCTCGGCCCAAACGGCTCCGGCTCGGTCTGTCGGTAGTATAATATAGAGGGGAAGAGGGGGTCGGCAATACAGGGAGTGTAGCGAAAGTTTTTCTTGTTGAAGACACTGTCGAAGGAAAATTCTCAGTCAGTATTGAAGTTGAGGGATGGGGCGTATCGGATCCCCTTACTGGTCAGACGTTTCCATAAACTCGATCGCCTGTCCATCTGGCCCATCCACCCGATGATGCAGCGTCATGACGGGCCCGCGAGGGGGGTCAAAATCAGACAGCTTTGGCGGCGCCAGTTTATAGCGCAACGGACGATTCTCGCTCGGCTCGGGCTCGCGTCCATCTTTGGGATCCGGGGTGGCGGGGTTGCTATCGCCGCCCTTGGCCTCGCGCTTCTTCAGAGTCTCCTTCTTTGTCCGCACGGGCTTGGAGCGCCCCAGCTGGGACGCATCGTCGGCATGCTGCGCTTCGGACGAGGGCCGGACGTCTGGGTTGAGCGGTGACGGCACGGCAGGGCTGTGGCCTTCGTCGAATGCGCGCTTCTGGGGGATGGACGAGAGGGAGGCTGTCGGGGTGAGCTCCCGTTTGGGGCTGCCGGCATCTGAAGCCATCGCGAACGGGATGCGGTGCAATTGAGCAGAGGGCGAGCTCAATCCTCGGCAAAGTGAGAGGAAAAGTTGATGCCTGTGCGGCACGTGATGGCAATTGACAGCTTTGTCGGAGGAATATCGACAGCGACAGGGCGCGGGGAAGCGGAGCGTGGAGGAGACAAAGAAGTCGAGATGCCGCCAAAGCTCTGAAAGCTCGAAACCGTGCAGATCGATCAGATACGTACGATACGATACCTGGAATCAGGTACCGCGTTATCTTATCGGTCTGATCGCGTCCCCCAAATTTGGCAAGGCTAGAAGCGGACTAGCCTTGCCGATGGCCGAACGCAGTGCGAGGTTGTGGCTGCCTCGCAAGCATCTAGATTTGCTGGACGGCGGCCAATCAGGGCGCGCCCATTGTCAGCAGAGGCACCTGGCCGCCGAATCACGGCCGCGTGATTGGCCGGCCGGCGGCGGCGGTGGGCTGGCAGCGGCCTAGGCGTGGGTTGCAGTGGACTTTAGTGGACTTTGGTGGGCTCTGCAGTGGGCGTGGGCGCTGTTTGGGGGCTCGTTCCGGGGCATTTTGCATGCTGAGGTGACGCTTCGCAGGTGCTAGAACGCCCGGCAGTCACGCTGCGGCCTCTTTGGGATCTGTTGATACCACCCAGACCATCTGCTTTGGTCTGTACTGATCTAGTGCCTGGACGCAATTTGTGTGCTGCTTGCATCATCATCATCACCATCATCGTCTCTCTGTTGTCCGTCTGGCTCTGCTTCTCGCCTTCCCAAGGCCAATTCGCCTCGACCATTACGCTTCCATTGGCACTAAACCACCACGAAGCCTCGCATCTCCCAGATCGCGACGCCACAGGGCAACAAGTCCAAGATCCGCATATGCAGCTCATGCCTCGTGCAAAATCTTGAACCACAATCACACCACAGCGCCCCGAGTCGGACCAGGTCGATTTCCTGCCGAACCGCCTCGCCTCGCACCCGTCCTGCCGTGCCTTGTCCTGCCTCGTTCCAGGCCTGACTCTCACCTCGTCTCGCTTCCAAGGGAGGGCCCCGCTCACCAAAACCCCCAAAGCCTCTGCCCGAACCCTGGACTCTCTCGGTCGACTTTATCTGATCCTCTCGATCCCTTCGTTCTCTGGCTGTGGCTGCGGCTGCTCTCCGACTCCCGTATCGATAGCCAGACGATCTGCGCTGCTTCTACCGTACCAGTACGAAGCGTCGATCGAATCTGTGGCACCTTCATTTGTCGTTTCTGGCCCCCATCTTGACCGTCTGATACGTTAACCTGTCACGTCTCCTGACGATTTGGATTCGGCACAACGTGACTGCCGGCTCGTCACCAGCATCAGCAACAACAACGCCTGAGACGCCGACCGTCCATCGCCTTTTCGGTCGGTTCCGCCTGTCAGTGCGTCCGTGGACATCTCGTCCTTACTCTGTTCGCCACCTCGACGCCGACCATCCCCCGTTTGCAAATGTCTGGTCCGGCTGCCGGTTGACGAGCCCGAGCCTGCGCCACTGATATTTGTCAGCCCTCGAACCACACCCAACATATCTCGTGGTCCTGAGAATCGTCGACAAAGCCGGCCTCGACATTTCTAGGAACCTTCGCAACGCAGAAATGAGTGAAGCATCGCAGCCGGGGTCGCCGTCTGTCGTTGCTTCGCGGGAGTCTGGTGCGGCGAGGACGGCCTTGCCCTCTCGGCCCATGTCGGCCAAGATGCGCGACACCACGCCGCCTGGTCCCATCAACTCAGCTCGATCTTCGGTGGAAACAGACGGCTACAGACACAGTCAACCCGAGGAGAAGATTCCATCGACTGCAAATGAAAGAGAAGGCACACACCACGACGACGACGCATCGTCGAACACCGGTAGCCCTGGTAGCACGACAAGTACGCCCCGGAGTAGTAAGAAGCTGCTGGCACCTGGGTCCACGGGACAGGAACAAGGTGGACAAGTTTGCAGGTAAATCTTCCTCCTTAAACTGCAGCGTGGATTTACCGTACACTGAATAACATCGCTGACACCTCCTGCAGTAACTGCCACACCACCCGCACCCCCCTTTGGAGGAGATCCCCCCAAGGCGCCACCATCTGCAACGCCTGTGGCCTATATCTGAAGGCCCGGAATGCCGCCCGGCCAACGAGTCTGAAGAAGCCGCCCAACCTTGTCCCTAGCACCGGCTCGGCCCAGCCGTCGTCATCAAAATCGACCTCGTCTCCGGCACCAAAGTTGCTGCCCAATGTCGCTGGAGCAACCTACGTAGCCGCGGATGCAACCCAGTCAGGCACATGTCCTGGTGGTGGCCGCTGCAACGGAACTGGCGGCGCTGAAGGCTGTAACGGATGTCCAGCATACAATAACCGCATGTCGAAGAGCGCCCAGCTTAATGTTATGCAGCGGCAAGGTGGCTGCCATGGCCGTGTGGAACCCAAGCACGAGCCTGTTCCGATCGATATCAATGCCCTTCAGGCTCAGGAGCGAGATACCACGGTTGTCATAGCCTGTCAAAACTGTGCAACTACGATAACCCCCCTGTGGAGGAGAGATGAGAGTGGGCATACTATCTGCAATGCTTGTGGTGAGTTTTCCCCGTCTGGCCCAGGATGACACCTGTTCGATTTTTTAACCACGAGGGACGTATGCAGGACTTTACTACAAACTCCATGGTGTACATAGGCCAGTCACCATGAAGAAGGCCACGATTAAAAGGCGGAAGCGAGTGATACCTGCGGCTCACGATGAGGAAGGGGAAGAGGGCATGGAGGGGGTCGAGACTCAGAGCCAGGAGAAGACCCCTGAAAGGGGAACTATGAACGAGGACGGATCCGTGAATCTGGGTCTTCGACGTCGTCCTAACCACCCCTTGACCATCGAACCCGAACCGGCCATGCCAACGAGTCGAAATCCTTCGCCACTGCCGTCTGCCTCCACCTCCGACCTGGCAGTCTATCATCAGCACAGCACCGCGTCACGCAGCGTGCCGCCGACACTGAACGATGAAAATAAGCTGGCGCCGCTGGCCTCGATGAACTCGGCAATCATCGATGATAGGCAATCCTCCCTATCACCCGCCTCCTTTCTCTCGCCCACCCGCAAACGATCCTTTTCTTCCACGGAGGCAGACCTTGCCAGGGGCGCAGATGGAAGCCACGAGAGCGCCAAGCGGATCTCCTCCATCAAGTCCATCCTTAATCCATCCACAAGTGCCGAAGAGCCTCTGAATATCGAATCTGTCGGTGCAGATCGAGGAGAATATGCGCTGCCCCCTTTGAGATCTCCGGGCGCCAGCATACCTCCGAGGCCTTCCGGCGGTGGCGGGTTTACGCCATTGAACGCCACGTCCAGACCCCTTGACCACGATGCCGAAAGCGAGCGGATTAAGGCAGAGCGTAGGATGTTACTGCGGCAGGAGGCGGAGCGGATGCGCGAGATGCTTGCTGCAAAGGAGCGGGAGCTCATGGAACTGGGAGAGTGACGGCAATGCTCCAACATTGCTGGCCTTCCTGGACCGAATCTCTTCATCATATTCTTCATGTCCATTTCTTATTTATACCTTGTTTTCCTCTCTTGATTCAACATATCACTTCTAACGAGGCGCATCGGGAAAGGATCTGACTTACAGCGTCTCGGACGGACCGGCCGGCGTATACAGAAGGAGGAGGCTTCGTAGGGAAGCCTGCTCGAATTGAAAGAAGGGATTTACTTTTTGATACCTCTCGCGAGGCATTGGGCTGGTGTTTGTGGTTGATTGATGCTTGTAAAGGCCTTTTTTTTTTTTGGCCCCTGTCTACTCATTGTACTTGAGTCGATTCTTTGCGACTTGGTAGCATGGCATTTCTCGGTGGCCGTTTGCTCCTGCTCGTATACGGACATATTACTAGGTACGATCTAGGTAGCTCTATATAACGAAGGTGACAATCTTTGCTCAGTTTTCTCTTTTTACAGGTTTGAAGAGCCGCGTTATATGATGAGATTTGCATGGAACAGACCACATATAGGTAACTTTTCGTCGACGAGGTTGATCACCTGTGGATACTCTCCGCCCTCGTTACCACAACAGCTTACACACTTGAATCCACAATCCCAACCACCGCAGCCTATTTCCATCAGTCCTCAAAACAACAAGTCTGTTATATATATTTTCCAGGTGTCATTTACCGGACTACCTACCTATCCAATAGTGTATACCTCGACCGGCAAATCGCACCGCATATCGCTCAAAAAAAAAAAAAAAAAGTTAATGCAAAAGTCCTACTGTACAGTTGGACGCATTAGACCTGCCCGTTTCGCCAGTAACCTAACGTATCGTATATACTAACACCCAACCATACCCATGTTCAAACACTGAATAGGTAATCAACGTGCGAACATGATAAAAGAGTTCGGAACTTAGGGGGGGAAGGGTAATAGACATAGGAAACTTGGAAACTTGTAAGCCCGTGGCGTTTGCCGTTTCAACGAAACTACTTAATGAGCATTCCCGGCTTTCTGCAAACCGAGTTGTGCTTTTTGTTAGTTTTAACTTCATTTCCTTGCATGCTTACCGGGAGATATATATCTTCCAACTCTTCTTTTAACTCACGATGGTGGGAGAGCATAAAGGCCTGGTTCTTGGGAGGTGAATATGGGTTTCTTTCCTTTTCCCTAGAAGATGAGGTCAAAGTGTCTGGTAATACCCGACCGATGAAATTTTGCTTGTTGCTTGCCATAGGCGGAGTTTGACTTTCCTGGAATGTTGTCCAGATTATTGTTGCTGCCCTTGTGCATTCTGGCAGTCGCTTACTCTATTTCGATAACATCCTAAAGTTACGAGTTTTTTCGTATATTGCATAGGTAAATGCCAATGGAAAGGGAAGAAAATCACAAGCTTACTCCGGCAGTTGGTCTCTTCGTGTCTGTTGCGCTATCGGTATGAAGCCATCACCGTGAAGTATCACAAGCTACGGTACCTATGGAGGAAAGGTTTGGACAGATGTAGGTAGGTTACATCGAGTTTCATGCCAGGGATATGTCACAGGAGGCATTAAGGCCTTCTTCTCGTATTCTACAAGGCAGTATTACGCTTGGCCGCAGCCCAAACCTTGATGCGATTGTTCATCATATCGCTCAGGAGGCCTGCCATAGGTATCTTCTCTGAAAAAGGTACACGAGAACTGATCAGGATTTTCCAGAGACCTCATCTCGTTTATTGTGCTAACCTTGGCGTGTCAGGTTTCAGTCTCAACCAAAGCCTCTGAGCAGATATTTGGGTGATAGGCCTCGAAAGAGAGGCACGTAGCATTTCAAATCCATCTGAGCACCAGTTGCCTCCAAGTCGTAGACGGAGATAAAAGCACCATTATCTTTGCTTAGTTTCACGCCTTATCCAAGTGAAGTTGTGCAAGTTGATGCCACATCTCATTACTTCAGCCCCGAGCTGTGGAAAAAAGGGATAGGATCGTGACCAGATCAACGCAAATGCGTTGAATCCACGGAATACCGCAAAAGAGCCGACGACTTGCCAGTGTCATTCGAATAGGCCCCTGGCATCTAATAGCAATGACTGTAACGCGTCTGGCCGACAACCGGTGTCCAAACCAGCTCCTGACTCGGAGCTTCCTGCGACTCATACGTCTCCCGAGTCTGTTCATCAACTCTTCTTGTCTTCGTCGACACGACCGCGCAAAGCAACTCGAAAAGGCGGAATCCCTGCCCCACCAACGTGCCGTTTGATGCCCTCCATCCGATCTGATTTGTTCGGCGTCAGCACCACCTTCACGGTTAGGCCAGAAAATGCCCGAAAAGCCACCTGTGCAACACCGTCACCAAGGCTGGTGGCTTTTCGACGCCGCTTTTCTGGAAAAGTTTCCAGAGGCTTCCCTCTGCCAGGCGTCACGACTGGTGGCTCGGAATATAGAGGGTCAGCAGCCTCAAAATTCAGCGCGGGGCGCTTCAGGCAACCATTTTTGAAGCACGAGCTAGTTCGGAGGATATAACGGTTCTGATGTTAAGCATGTATTACAATGTCGTATGTAGTTGTATGTGATGCCATTCGGCATCGCCCCATCTTCAGATGCTTCGGCTGCTAGCAGGGGCTTAATCTTTTCGATGGCTTTGGCGCTCAGGAGACTATTTAGTCGTCATCCGCCTTGTGGGCTCTGACAGTAGTGCCTCGGTGCATTGGGTTTGTCATGCCACTTACAAAGCAGCAGTGGTACTATCGCATGAGACTCCCCAAACAGAGACAAGCCAACAGAGAGCGGCTGAAAGGCCAATGGCAAAGCATTGCGTCTGAATGGCCGCGTTTCGTCTGGTGATGCAGCCTTGATCGTTGAACCTAGTACGTCCTAAACAGCATCGGAGTTTGTCAGCATCAAAACGCCCATCCTCCACATCACCAAGGACACCAGATGCATGCTCGGCTATGATTGCACATGAGCACAATCAGCAAAGATATCGTACGAAGCGATATATATGACCACAATTCAGCGTCAGCAATGAGTGGCTGCTGGGTCGGACTCTCGCGTGTCGGGGAACAGATATGCTCCAAAGGCCGGCGTCTAGATCCGGAGTCAAGTCCTTAGAACAAGGCTCTCATTACTCCGAAGCACACAACAGATCCGTGACTGCTGCTCCTTCTCCGCATTCCGCATAGCGCGCAGCAACGTCGTATAGACTCGTAGCCATCGGTCAAAGATTCGAAGCACACAGGTCAGGCCGGGCAAGGGAGGGGGCCGTAGAGGCCGTCATCGGGCTTTATGTTTATGTATGAGCGTGGGGAAAGATTGGCGCATCGACAATGTCGAGATGGTTGGCGTACTGTGTAAGAATGCCCAAGCGAGCACGCAGCAACGTCTGGTTTCCCGCGGTGAACAGGCAGATTTGGCAGAGCAGCTTCCCGCGGACAACCCCCCCGCACAGTACATCAGCACACGGTTGGATGGGCTGCTAGTTTGTCAAACGAAGGGCGCAAAATTGACAAGTTCATGTCGACGCCAATCCCTGCCTCGCCTTGCATGCCCCGGCTCCGGCTGAGGCTTGCTCCACCGGCCCAGACTCATGACTCTGCTCCCACTGGCTCCAGCGCCATGCCGCACCGCTCGTGGGAGCCACAAAGCCCGTGGAGATGGGGCTTTTTGCTCCTCGTTACGGCGAGACCCTGCTGGGGATCGCGCGGATAGGCAGAACCGCCTTGGACGGGCGCCAATGAACAAAACCGGCAACAGTCCGCCTCGTCTCGAGCCCGAGGTCCTCTTATTATTGCAAACTTGGCATCAGTGTTGTTTCAGAGACGACATTGAAGAATAGCGTTTGTCATTATCGGCTTTGATCACAAAGTCGACAATTGCTTGTGGTTCTTCTCAGCAGTGTTTAGAAACCCGGAGATTTGCTTCTCGTCGGAACCGGGACCGAGGTGGGCATCTGGATCGACTCGACTCTTGATCTGACCCTGCCGCGCGCCCTTCCAAAAGTCATTCTGCGGCTTCTGGTTGGATGAGGGTAGCACGCCTTTCCGCTTCTTCTAACACGATAGTACTGCGCGCCCTTTCACATAACTACTTACCAAGATGACCACCATTGATGAGATGGACGAGTTCGTCAATTGGGACCACGCCGGGGCAGCAGCTGGCAGTATCTACCCCCCTGTGCCCAACATGTCTTCCTCCGGAAACCCTACCGACGATGACATGGGGCTTGTGCTTGGGAACGTCAACGAAGATGACTTCAGTTTCTGCGCTCTTCAGCACTTTGAGCACAACGATTTCTCCCAGATACCGGGAGTCGAGCCTGCCCCCTTGGACGTGACCGAGGCCTTGCTGTGGGAGACGCCGGAGAGCCCCTGTGCTCACTGCGTCCTGGGCGGATACTCTTGCAAGAAAATCCGAGAAGGTCTTCACAAGGGCTACTGCACCAGCTGCGTTGCCCTTGGGCTCGAATGCAGCTTTGGAGGAGTCGTCCCTGACAGCCTGAACCCCGAGTCCACCAGACTCTCTTGGTCCTCCACCGACATGCCCGCCAACGCCATTTCTCAGGAAGACCTCCTCCACCTCCAGACGGTGAAGCCGCTCGGCAATCCGTCGTTCCTGGACTTGATGAACCTGCAGACGGCTGGTCCAGTTGAAGATGGCATTGCCAGCGCAAAGGCTGGCACGCCGCCCAAGATTGGCGCCAGGTTCTCTCGAGAATCAGTCCGGATCCTCAAGAATTGGTTGTCGACGCACAACAGACACCCTTATCCCAGCGATGAGGAGAAAGAGATGCTTCAGCGCCAGACAGGCCTCAACAAGACCCAAATCACCAACTGGTTGGCAAACGCCCGGCGCCGCGGCAAGGCCCAGCCTCCCCGGTCCACCTCCCCTCACGTCGGTAATCTGTCTGGCTCGATCGATATCCCGCGCAGACGAGGAACACCTGCCCTCGAGGCCATGAACCCCCTGCAGCGTTGGGAACACTCTCCTCCTGAACACGAACCGGCTTCCGTGACTGCCATTGCTAGGGCAGTCACTGCGTCGTCGTCATCCGCAGTGTCTTCTGGGCTCAACAGCCCTTACAGCTTCAACTACACCGACGACGGCTCAAACCGGTCACTCTGCAATCAGTCTTCCGCCAGCAGTGTGGGAACATCCCACTCCAGCAATGGCTCTCTCCGATCTGTGTTCTCTCATGGATCGCAAAACTCGTGGGGCTCTTTCGGCTCGGCGGCCTTTAGCTCCAAGGGTCGACGGCGAAGGAGGCGAAGGGCGGCACCGGGCAAGGAGCCTGGCTCAACCAGCCTTTCCGTCCCGCTCAAGACGTTCCAGTGTACTTTCTGCACGGAGACTTTCCGAACTAAGCACGACTGGCAGCGTCATGAGAAATCGCTTCACCTGTCGCTAGAGAGATGGGTGTGTGCGCCGGATGGTCCTCGAACCATCAACCCCGACAACGGGCTGCTGTGCTGCGTCTTCTGTGGCGAGGCGAACCCAGATGATGCCCACGTAGAGACTCACAACCACTCGGCGTGTCAGGAGCGGTCGCTGGAAGAGAGAACCTTTTACCGAAAGGATCACCTGAACCAGCACCTGAGGCTGGTTCACAACGTCAAGTTCATGGAGTGGGCGATGAAGCCTTGGAAAGTGGCCACGCCCGAGATCCGGTCGAGGTGTGGTTTCTGCGGCATTGTGATGGATACTTGGACCATTCGAGTTGACCATCTGGCGGAGCATTTCAAGACTGGTTACTCCATGGCGGACTGGAAGGGTGACTGGGGTTTCGAAGTTCCCGTGTTGGACATGGTCGAGAACTCGATCCCTCCATGTATGAGACCACTGCAGTATCCTGTAGATCAGCTCAAGGCGTCTAACTTTTGAAATATAGATTTGATTCATCATGAGCGAAAATCACCTCTCCCGTACAATGCCGGCCAGTCCCCGCCCGAGTCGCCCCGAAACGCCTATGAGCTGATCAAGCTGGAGTTGGCCTACTTCGGCAGCAACTTCTGGGACCTGCACGGCCGACCCCCCAGCGACGAAGACATGATGCTGGAAGGATGTCGTATCATTTTCGCCTCCGAATTGTTGTCCTTGCAGGGAATCGCGACGCAGGTCTCGTGGCTTCGTGATATTATCATGAGCAAGGACTCGATTGTTAAAACAGCCAGGTTTGGTCCCCTCCGTGGCGCAGCGGAAAACAGGCTGCAGACTCTCAAGATTAACGGCAAGGACAACTTGTTCGAGGAGTGCCCCATGGAGAGGCAGCTCCATGAATATGTCAAGGCCAAGCAACTACTGGGCTTGACGACCATGGATGACGAACTCCAGGAGGAAGCGCGAAAGATCGTGGGACGAATGGAAGAAGTGTGCACTCATCCTTCCGAGGCGGTCGCCAACTGGCTCTTGCGCCTCATCACGTCGTCGACCGAATGGCTCGCCGCGTTTCGTCGGCGCGCGCATCTGCCTCGAAGCGAAGACGTCCAGCACAAGTCGATCCGGTCGAAGGATCCAAACTCGATCGACTCGACAATCCACAACTACTCCAGGCTGGAAACTGAGCTGGTTGCATTCCTCAAGCAGCAGCGGTCCAAGGGTAGAGAGCCCACGGACGAAGAGCTTCAGCGACAGGCTCGTGTCACCATTTACGAATTCGATGACGGGTGGAACCAGACCGTGGCGGACAACCATGAGTGGCTTGCTGCCTTTAGGCAGCGCAATCCTCCTGAGCAGACGACTTCGCCAGCCTTGAAAGGCGCCGTTGCGACGATGAGCAAGTCGGCTGAGGAAGCGTTTCCCTCCCACTCCTCTTCTACGGCCAACCCCTTTTCTGAGTTCCAGGCTCGGCTGGACGCGAATGGCAATCACCACAGGTCCTTTCAGTACTTCCTCAACGACGCCAACTGTTATCGAAGGCTTGAGAAGGAGCTCAAGCGATGGGTTACATCTACCATGTCGAAGAATAACCCGAACCGGCACGTGCCCACGGATGAAGAGCTGCAGTACCAAGCTCGATGGATCCTATACGACGAGTAAGTTTGATGCCCTTTGACCGGAACTCCGCGTACATGAGCCACCGCTAACGCTTCTTTGCTATAGTGACGATCCCTGGAACTATACCGCCGCCGACAACGCAGAGTGGCTTCATCGATTCAAGAGAGACACCGGCATAATCAACGACTCCGGTCCGGGTCTTCCATCAGGTTATGCGTGGGCGTTGGAGCAGGGCGGCACAGGCTTTGCGCCGCCGTATGCCTTCCTTGGGGACCACGAGCCGGTCAACAACGACGTCGAAGTAGCGATGCGAAATGGCGCCAAACCCATTACCGCAGGACACTCGGCTGTGAACAGCTACCTGGAGGAGCTGACGTCTTCCCCCAACCGGAAGCCTGCCGTAATTTTCTGCTCACGCGAGCTGGAATGGGGCTTGCAGCAATATGCAAAAGGGTACTTTATGGACAAGGGCGTTTTGCCTTCAGACACGGCTTTGAAGGCCAAGGCCCGGGAGATTCTCAGGGCCGCAGAAACGGCCGCGGACGATCCTATTCTTTTGGACAAATTCAAGGCATGGCTGCTCACCAGGCTGCCGCAATTGGCGTCTGGAGAGCCCATCAGACAAGAGGTTGACAGTGTTGACAATCTGCCGTCCGCTGTGCCAACGAACATGGACTTGAACATCTCCGATGCGGAGCTTGGTGATATTCTCAAGGACATGGATTTCGACTTTGGACTGGGCACGATGGAGGGAATCGAGCATGACGGAGGCGTGAGCCTGTAGACGGCGTGGCCAAGAGAGCCACGGTAGGAGCATACGAAGACGGCGAAAGAATGACATTGTTTCCTTGGTTTTCTTTCTTCTTGTCGCTCTCTTCTGCTTTCACCCATATACCACTGCATATGCGTACTATAAACGAAAAATTAGCATTCATGGCATTTTTTTTTTTTTTTTTTTTTGCATAACAAAAGGGTTGTTTGGGACAATAGGGACACAATAGCACAGATCAATCTCAACTTGGGTTTCAATGATACATCGTGTTTTTGATGAGACGAATGCCTCTCTGAGTCACAGTTGCGAAAGAGTTGAAGATGTTGACTTTAAGACGATGCTTTCTGCTGGTATCCAGCAACTTGAAGGCATCAGAGAAGCATGATGTCTCACGTGCCGAGGAGGTGAGGCGGTCTGAGCATTGCGGAAGGTGCGATTCGAGGTGGCAGAAAATACGTCTTCTTAGTAGTAAAATAGTACCTCCTACATGACAGTCCCTACCGAGGAAGGTGCATCGTTTATTTCTACATTTGAGCGACTGTATCTGCCCGTGAATGAGAATTTCCTTATGTCTTTCACTAAATGCACTGACCAGGGCCCGGAAGAATGCATATTGATCTGCTTCAGTGATTCCACCCTTGTGAGCTGTTTGCATTATCCTCTAGAGCGAATGAGTTGGATTTTCAGCTTCAGCTTTTACCTCCAGCACATCAGCCCACCTCGTCCGCCACATTCGGCAATGGTGATGGAAGCTGTGCGGACTCTCCCAATCATGCAACTTCACCTCATTGACTGTGGCCTCTAGTCTCTTAACCAACGGGGCGCACCGGCCGCTTGCTGGTGTCTGAGACTTTGGATATGGACATCGAATGACAGGGATGCCGGGCTTGTCGTCCCATCTCTTGACTGGCCTGGCCACTAAAATAGCCCTGGCAGACAGGGCAAACAGTGGAGGACAAGTAGGTTCTCCTCCATAGGGCTGTACAGATGCACCAAGCCTCTACTACTACCAGTGACATGTGCGGGCATCTTCCCCGACAGCGCTGTAAGCGTGCCATCGAGTCCCTCTTCCCTCGCATTTTCCTCCATCCACTCTATTCTCTCCGGCTTCATCAACTCTTCTGCTCAATGAGGAACCATCTTCGATGATGTATCGGCGCATTCCCACTCCTTCGACCATGTCGAATACATAGAAATCTCCCCATGTTCCACCAGCCCGCCCGTCATATTCGATTAATAGAACGGGCGCAGACACGTGCCACTCGAGCCGGGCTACTGGCGTGCCGCTCCTTCAACTCGCCCGAGCCTCATTCCTGCCAGCTGCAACGTTCCGGAGAGGCCTCACCCTCCTCTTGCTTTTGTTCCGGGCCACCTGCTTACTGTTACTACTGCAAGTGGAAGAGAGCGATTGGATCGTAGAATTGCCAGGAACCGTCGCACGCGGAGTAGAAGCGGAAGAGCTGAGTCAACACCAACACGCGAACGAGAGAGAGGGTCCATCGTCATCCGTGCTTTCAGTCAACCCAAAGGCATGCATTTGCCCTATAGAGCCTCTTCTTCTCTGTACTTTGGACAATGCACACGGTTCAGCCGGACGTGTGAGATTCTGATGATCTCCAACCGTTGACGACCTTGTCTCTTTTCTTTTCCTCGCCCTGACTTCTCATCTCTCTCTTCCTCCTTTTTCACAAGTCACAAAGGGAATACTTGCCAGTAACATGCCAACCTACTTGTGCCACGGCTTCCGATGGACGCGCCGGATGATTCGCATCTTCGTCATCCTCGAAGATCTGGACGATGCCGCCCCGGATTGGATTACTGGTCGCCACTCCTCGGCCGCCATCCTCGAACGCTTCGGTACCAAGTTTGACTACTTGCCTCAACGCCTGCCGCAGCAACAGGCAGAACAGCCGTCTGAACAGGGACCGGGGCCTCAGCAGAAGCAGGCGACGCAAGACGAGAAAATAGCTGCGCATCAGGACGACGACTTTTCCGTCCCGCCATCTCGAGTTCCTGACTCCGAGGACAGTGTCCTGGTCCACCAGTGGTCTCCGGTGAAGCTGCTGGAGGAGTGGGATCCGGAGGAGACGTCCATCTCGGCGCGACCATTTGCCTACGTCGCAGACCACGTCATTCGGATAGATCTAAGCGCCAACGTCTTGGAGGAGATGGCCAAGTATGAGGCTCTCGTCAAGGAGAGGAACGAAGGCAGCTGGTTTGAGCGGCTGCGTGACGAACTGCAAGAGGGGTCGCCTATTGAGTGGTACGTGGTCGTCAATGGAGATGAGGAGCGGGGCTTTCCCCAAGACGACGAGGAAGAGAGTGAAGAGAGCGATGTGACAGAAATGGAGGACCTCAAGGTAGCTGAGGAGGAAGACGGGCCTCGGCGCGAACAGCCAACAGCTGGTTCCTCACAACTGCGGAGTACCAACAGCCAACATGCGCCCAATCGGTCGCCTGAGCAGACGCATTCTCTGCGGCACAAGATATCGAGAGCAGGTTTGCGACGACTCTTTAGCAAAAAAGAGGCTGCTGAGTGACGGGCAGGTCATGGCCAGCTTGTCGCCTTTTGATCCGGGGTCGGGCGGGTTCTACCATGGCGCATTACTCTGGGAGGGGAGCTTGTATTTGTGCTTGGAGATCATTTTCAATCTGTTGACGGGCATATTGCATGATGGCGTGTGGACGGGTGTATTGTTGCATCAGCACACAAGAGCATGAACTTGAATGAGCCGGATCTAATTTAATCTAATTTCGTTGAAGCAATATAGTATGTTGTGAGAGCTTACGGCAGTAGACGAACCAAGCATTTGATGAGAAGCGACAGCATTGGGCATGTGAGTAAAGGTCGTCACGATGCACGATAACGAAGTTCAGCGCTCACAAAAGGCCAGATCAAGCAAGGAAATCAAGAAAATGAAAGAGAACATGGAGAGCAAAATCATCTTACAAGCTTCAAGTAATTGAAGCCAT
Organism: Trichoderma citrinoviride; assembly: GCF_003025115.1. NCBI lineage: Eukaryota > Fungi > Ascomycota > Sordariomycetes > Hypocreales > Hypocreaceae > Trichoderma > Trichoderma citrinoviride. The sequence goes on along the minus strand of NW_020194720.1, from coordinate 1,218,848 downwards.
CTGCACATCTTCATCCCCGTGTAAGTCAGTCAAGCACACCCGCATATGACGTCGGCTGCTGTCACGTGTAGCTCGGATAGGGAGCTGCATCCATCGAAGCAATTTCACTTACAATTTCACTGCCAAGAGAAGCCCTCGATCTCCCTTTTTGCCCTTCCCTGACACATCATCAAGCTCCCTAGCAGATCGCCAATTCATTCCCTTCATCGGGAGAGAATCCGGCGCACAAGCGAAGGGGGGAGAAACACGCATACAAACAAACAACCTCCACCGAACCTGTGCCTGTGTCCAAGGGAGACCTGACCAGCTTCACCAAAGCCGCATGGCGAGCATCGTCAGCCGCCAGAGATTATCGTGACAGAACGCCGCCCTCCTCGACCCCCCCGCGTCGAATAGTAGTGCTACTTGCCCCAGCCAGCCAATGGCCTACCACCACGTCCACCGCGATGAATCCCCGTCCTTTGCCCAGACGGGGGCCGAGTTCAACCTCGACGACAGCGACGTCTACGATGACGACGACGACGACGATGATTTGCGCTCCCAGGTCGGCGGCGGCTCGGACACGTACGAGCTGATCGATGGCGGCAAACGGCGACACGACCCGTACAAGATCGGAGGAGGGCGCAGCAGAGAGCGGCTGATGGAAGGCGACTACATCGATGCCGGGTCGTCGTCAACGACCAGAGGAGGAAGAGGGGGAGGAGAAGACAGCGACAGGAGCAGAAGCAGAGGCAGAGGCCGGGGAAGGGGCCTGAGCGTGAGCTCCGTGGACAGCTTCCTGCTGTACACGCCCGACGAGGACAAGGCGGTGCGGCGCAAGTTCGACCGCAAGCTGGTGCTCTTCGTGGCGCTGCTCTACATGCTGAGTTTCCTCGACCGATCCAGTGCGTCGCAAACCGCATCATCCCGAGTCAAAGAAGCTCCATGAACACACATGCACACTCAGAAACTAACACACTCCGGCATTTTTTTCTCACTTACAGATATCGGCAACGCGCGCATCGCCGGCATGGACGAGGACCTGCAGTCCACCAGCCCGCCCCGCGACGACTGGTACGAGTGGGCGCTCACGTCCTTTTACATCTCGTACATCGCCTTCGAGTGGATGTCCCTCCTGTGGAAGGTCATCCCCGCGCACGTCTACGTCTCCATGCTGGTCCTGAGCTGGGGGCTGACGGCGTCGCTGCAGGCCATTGCCGTGTCGTATCCGATGCTCATCGCGCTGCGCGTCCTGCTCGGCATCGGGGAGGCGGGCTTCACCGGCGTGCCCTTTTACCTGAGCTTCTTCTATAAGAGGCAGGAGTTGGCCTTTCGCACAGCCATATTCATCTCCGGTATGTTGGCCCTTTTTGACTTGCTCAGCTATCAATCATCACATAAAGTATGGTCATCCTCCTAACCGGAACTCCTCAGCCGCGCCCCTGGCAACAAGCTTCGCATCAACCCTCGCCTGGATCATCGTCAAAGTCGGCCAGCTCAGCCCCATCGCCCCCTGGCGTCTCCTCTTCCTCGTCGAAGGCTTCCCCTCCGTCATCGTCTCCGTCATCGCCTGGAGCACCATCCCCGACTCCCCCCAAACAGCCCACTACCTCACCAAGCGCGAAAAGAAGGTCGCCCGCCTCCGCCTCCGCCGCGAAACTACCTCCTCCTCCTCCTCCTCCTCCCCCTCCTCTTCAGGGGCCTCCAAGAAAGCAGCATCATCCCGCCTCAAGCCCCGCGAAATCCTCTCCGTCCTCGCCGACCCCGTCGCCTGGATCACACCGGCAATGTTCTTCCTCACCAACATGGCCTACTCCTCCCTGCCTGTCTTCCTCCCCAAGATCCTCACCGAAATGGGCCACGACAGCCTCACCGCCCAGGCCCTCGCCGCGCCCCCCTACCTCCTCGCCTTCCTCGTCGTCCTCTTCACGGCCCACACCTCGGACCGCCTCGCCGCTAGAACCGGCCCCGTCGTCTTCCACGCCCTCTCCTCCGCCGTCGGCTACGCCCTCCTCGCCCTCGCGAAACCCCTCGCCCTCCCCGCCTGGCTGCGCTACCTCGCCGTCTACCCGGCCGCCATAGGCTTCTTCAACGTCGTCACGCTCGTCATCGCGTGGAACATCAACAACCAGCCCAGCCAGAGCCGCCAGGGCGGCGGCTTCGCCCTCATGCAGCTCGTCGGCCAGTGCGGGCCCCTCGTCGGCACCCGCCTGTATCCCGACCGCGACGGGCCCTTTTACACCCGCGGCATGTGGACCTGCGCGTCGGCCATGCTGACCGTCGCCGCGCTGGCTGTCGTGCTGCGGTTTTACTTGAGGCGCAAGAATGGCAGGCTGGATCAGGCTGAGAAGGAGAGGCAGGAAGATGGGACCATTGTTGAGGAGGAAGGGCTGGTTGTTCCGGGGAAGAAGAGGAGACATGCAGACAAGTTTCGATACATGTTATAAAAGATGGCGAAAGAGAAAAGACACCAAGCAGACTCGTATAAATAGACGATTGTCAGGCAGGATAATGGCTTGGATATACAAATAGATTACAAACTGAATGTTACTAGATGAATTGATAGAATTTGGCTATCCTAAATGTACTGCCCGCAACTTCCTAGAAACCACTGACTCCAACAGTTTCCATGATGTGCTCCAAAAACAACAGATAGCATACAGTTGTGGTATTGTTGGTATATCCAAGAACGCATCCAGTCCTAGCATCAATCTTCTGGAAAAGCCGGCGCCTTGGCCTCTGCTTGCATGATGGCCCCGAACTCTCTCTCATTCAGTTACTAGACGCAGTTTTTTGCCAACGTCTCGCCTCCTTGCGTTGGCAGCTGCTCGCTCAGACGCCTTCGTCTCGTCCTCGGTAGTGTTGCCGCGGGCTTTGAGGGCCTGGAAAAGCATTCCAGCGTCAAAGAAGCCGTCTGTTGATTTATGATTAGCATTTGCCTGCATTCTTGCATCAATAACTCAAAGAAACGTAGAAACTTACATCCTCCCAGTTCATCATCGTCGCTGGTAAAGCTATTCTCGGTGGGCGACCGCGGAGCCAGACTCGGCCGCCTGCCTCCCGCCTTTTCTGACCCAGTGATCAATCTGCCTCGAGACTTGAGCCGGTTCGACGGCTTCGGCCGAGCTAGTTCTGCCTCGCGCGCTTTGCTTCCCTTTGCGATGACGGTCTTGCTGTTTGTGATGCGCAGGATGCGGCGGATTTCCAAGAGGTAGCTCTCCAGGGCGTCGACGAAGCGCTTCGTCTGTCGGTGTTTGCTCGCCACGCAGATGGAGATGCTGTCGTCTTTGATGATGTAGCCAATGCCAAAGCCATTGCCAGATGTTGGCCCAAAGCCAAAGTGGCGGAGCGAAGGGTTGCCGCAGTTCGAGGTCGAGAGGATGGTGGTGTTTAGCTTGTCCCAGCCAGAGTCGGCGAAGATGAGAGGCAGTGGGTGGTGATCCCGCGATCTGGAGTTGGTGCTGTCGCCGCGCTGTCTAGTCGGCATCACTTCGACGCCGTCTACCGACAGATTAGAGCTCCTCGGGCTGGCGGTTGGTGACGACGCCGTTGGGCTTGACGCCGCGGAGCTGCTGCTCATGGTGCTGTCGATCAAGTCGTCCACATACTTCTGCCACACGCTGAAGAGGGCGTACAGATGTCTGTCGCATCCTTGGCCCTTTGCGCATTCCTTGGTGTTGTTTACATGCTTGACGCATGCACGCTTGAGAGCCTCGACCTTGCGCTCGAGAGGGTTGTCGGCCCAAAAGGTCTGGACAAAGTCGACCGATTCCTCCGTCACGGGCCGGATGGCCTCCGTGCGGCCATGCAAGAAGGTCTTGGTCATGGCAGGCTCGTAAGTGCACTCGACCCTTCCGTACAGCCCATAGTACGCTGCCTGGAACGCCATTTGAACAAAGGCATCAGGGGAGAAGCCCATCGAGGTGATGAAATGCTTGCCATAGGTGGAGAAGTCGAGACACTGGAACTCGTTTTGCTCAATCAAGTCTGCCAGCCTGGTCTCGGCGAAGCGCACCGCGATCCTGAGTTCAGGAACCATGTCCCAGCCGAGCTTTCGCGGGGTGGTATTGACATCTCCAAAGCTCTCAATGTCTCGCTTGGTCGGGTCGGGGCTGGTCGACGCCCAAAGAGTCATTGCTTGTCCGTTGATGGTGCGCGCGAAGCGAAGGATGGTGTCTGTGTAGACGTCGCTGGCAAACCGCAACACTGTGTGGCCGTCGACACCGGTATGCTCAAAATTGATTCCCGCGCTGCCATTCTTGCAGACAATGATCTGAAGCTTGTCATACCAGCGGTTGGTGCATGTGCCGATTTGGACTCCGTTCTTGACCTCGCTGGTACCGCATAGCATGTTCTGGCAGAGAGCCGCAACGGTAGTGGGCTCAGTATAGTCGAGACACAGGACGAACAGGGCAGAGTCGACGATGCTCAGCGAATCGGCATTGTTGGATCCCGGCTCGCGGAGAAGAATATCTCGTAGGCCAGACCACACCTTGCGATTCTCGGTGCTGAGCACTCCAAGGGCGTTCTTTGCCGCATCCTGGATAGGGATCTGGGAAGCATCATCGACAATGGTCTGGAGATTGAGCTCAATGTCCTTCTCAGTCATGATGACATCCGAGTTGTCGTCGAGGACGTCGAACCAATAGATTTGGCCGTGGCACATGACGACGATGTGCTTTGACTCGGGGTCCTGCTCAATCTGACAGCCGGCTTCGGTGGGGACTCTGGCTGTGCCAAAGAGACGTGAGAACTGGTACATGCAGAGAGGGGTTCCCTTGACCTTGTCTGGCGGCAGTTCTTCCTTTCTCACAGCCCTGATAAACTCCAGTGCGGATACAACAAGGGAGGCAGCGCGGGTCACCTGGTTGTTTCTTGCTGGGGTCGGATCATCTTCCAGAAGGAAGAAAGGGTTAAGGTTGAGCACTACGGGGTTGTCAAAGTTGAGATACGAGTCGTACCCTTTATATTTCATCATGTTAGTCTCACACAGTTAGAGCGCCGCCACGGCCAGGGGCACACTCACAAAATTGTTCAATGTAACTCGTCTTGCCCTGCGCATATCTCTTCAACTTCTCCTGCAAATCAGGACCTTCTTCTCTGAGAAACTCGTTGACGGCATGCTGTGTTTCGGCATGCTCTCTAGGAGACTGGAGCGGTTTGAGGGCTTCGAGGTATCTCTTGGCCGTGTTCTCGAGCTCGGGAATGGGCAGCTTCGGCAGCTTGTCCTGGTGGCGGAAAGTAATGCCGCCCTCCATCTTGGTTTCGTTGTATGTCGCCTTGGGCACCCTAGTGTATGCAGCAGACAGTTGGGGCGGCTGTCGTGGAGGAGGCGTAGCAGTCGGATCCTCGGTCTCTTTCTGTGGCTCGGGGAGATCTGGAAGGCTGCGAGGAGTGTTGTAGTAGGAGCGAGGTTCAGCCAGCCGTTCGGCTATGGACTGGGGAGGGTTGAAAGAACGAACTGAGGCCGTCATGGCGTCAGCGGGGTGAATTTGACCTAAAAGTAAAGAGGAGAAATGCTGGTGCTAATAGATAGTCCGCGAAGGGCGGTGCGGTAGAAATAGTGGCAGTCGTTGTGGCAATAAACGGGCATTACACTTGATATGCCATGCAAATGAAGACCAGGCTTATGAGGGCAAGGGAACAAGGGGGAAAACGGAAGAACCGGGAAATGGGGGAACTATTGGGAGCAACGAGAACTGCGTTGGGGCAGCCAGAAAGGGAGTGTTATATATATACATATGAAATATGTGCTGGTCTGCAGAACCCCATACTGACGAGTGTCAGGGCCGGACGGACACGGATGAGAATCCGGGGCACGGGGAAGGGGTGGAGACCCCACAGTCAACCGTGGTCTCCAGGAGATCAAGCATGTAGTGATATGTAATAGGATCCTCAGGAGCATGAACTGCGCGTGTATGGCAGTGGGTCATGCTGTGTAAGTTGACCATCAACGGCGGATGGGGGAGGATGAGTGAATAACCCCAAGTCGGGCCTTGCCGGGGCTGAGGGGAGTGTGGAAGGCTATCCTCCGCATGTCCGGCCGTGATAACGAGGCGTCGAGCAGGGTACCTTGGCCGGGACACAGCCAAAGCATCTACAACCTTGCAGGCCTCTCGCCGCCCGGTCCGTGGGACGAGTAACGACGAGTTGTTACGCTTGCACAGCTGCACGTACACTTGTACGTACAATTAGTGTCGAGCTACTAAGGAAAATTGCAAGAAATATATGAGAGATAAGGCCTGGTGATGTCGACATCTGAACCATCAAAACACATGTCGATACAATGAAATGTCTCGACTTACCCCCTCACTGCAACGGCTGATTCGGGAGCAGGTGCCTATAAACCACACGCCCTTTGTCTGTCTCACACGAACTCCCAGCGGCGAGACAGCAGAAGAAACGATACCCGAGGGGGCTCCGAGTGGGGGTGGGAATTGTCTGGAGTGTATGCAGCAACAGCAAAAATGTGAAAAAACTACCAGAACGGCATGTGCTTGAAACTCAAGGTGAGAGCAGAGCGGCAAATGGCAACGTGTGCTTCGGCCCTGTGGGTTGCGGGACAGGAGAATGAGAGGAGAGACACGATCTGGCGTCACGTCAAGTGGATCAGACAGCGGCGGGTTGGAGTGGTTGGAGTGGTGGCTTCGGACGAGGGGATGTTCGGGGAGAGCGCTTCGGAGAGGGGAGAATTTCGCCTTGGTCTGGTCTGGTCTGGCCTGGTTCGGGCTGATTTGATTAGAGCTGCTTTGATTTGCGTGAGCGTGCGCTTTGCCGTGAGCGACGCTAGACAGATAAAGCGGGCTGGACTGCAAATGGGGTCGCCGGTGAGGGTGAACGATGAGGGAGGAGTGAAAGAGAAGAAGATGGAGAGAATCAAGGCAAGGTAGAAGAGAGAAGATGGTCGAGATTGTTGGAAATTGAGGAGGGCAGGAGGCTTGTGATCCACCGGTCCTGTGTGCCTTCCAACTTTCTTCTCGTTTCTACTGTCAAGATGCAGGGCTGCTTGTACTTGGTACCTATGTACTTGGACAGTCTCAACGCCAGCGACAGGCCTCGTGATGGCCCTGGACCACTGTCACGATGATGTTGTGCGTGGCAAAAAAAGGAACAACAATGGAAATTATCAGCTGCTGAGTCATTTGGAACCTAGAAGTCAAGGGCTTTTCCAGGCCCAGGTCACAAGGGCACATGATACTTGCAGTCCTTCGAATCTCCAGGTTCAGGTATAGCCTTGCTGTATCAATAGGTAATGAGAGGGCAGATGCTGCAGATTCCCAGTGCAACGATGCCAACGACGTCACGAGCTAACAAGCGACCCCATGGCGCCCCTCACAAGGGAAAATGCGCCTAAAAATCGTCAGTAAAGGGATTGGTCGGTGCCAAGCGGGAGATTTCTGATAGGGCAAGGCAGCCTGTCTCCAATTGTTTCTCCGCGTGGGGACGCTTTGCAACTTCACGATGGGAGGCTCATGTAGAACATCGGAGCGGAGGAGTATCCGATACGTGTGGAAGGGAGGGTACTGCAGCAGCGCGGATGGTATCCGGTACCTGCCGCGTCTTGGCCTTCATCCTGGTCCAACTGTGCCGATTCTCCATCTGTTCATGCCTGCAACACTCTGCTACGAGTACACACATAGAAGCAAGAATCAAACACAACTATAAGGTACCAGGTCATAGAACAGGACTCAGTTCAGCCTTCAACCAGCTCCGACAGAGCCGAGATTTGCTATGGATGTCGTCGTTGCTCAAAGCGCTCTCGGTGTCTCTCGGACAAGAGGATGAATAGCCAGCTCAGCTCGAGTAAATTGGGGAAAATCGAAGTCACCTGTTTTCGACTCACTTTAGTAATCACACCTCTCCGTCTTCAACGACAAACGAGATCGAACCTCCTCAACACTGAGCAATGCCGGCAAGCGCCTGTGCTGCCATCTCATCTCTTCACGTACCTCGCGCATACGGAGTACAAAGCATCGCATGGGCCTTGCTGCTGATTTTGTTGTACCTCCTCCGTCTAACAAGCGACTCTAAGGTATGGTCGACGGCCCGCCCGCCTCGGGCCAGCGGACCAAGTCGCAGGACGTGGACGCAATCTGCTCCCTATACACGGATCCGATGGTCCAGGCAGGGAGAAGGTAATCTAGTAGTAGGTCAATTCCATCATCCAGCCAATCGCTCACCTCATCTGTAACAAGTTACTCCCCTTTGTACACCTATGATGGCTTCTATGCCCAGGTTACATTCCCGTGTCTGTGCCTGATCTCCTCCTCAGTAGGTAGTAGCACCATCGCCAAACATGTACAGTAACCCCCACAAAGACAATCAAAGCGTCTTCACATGTCAGCGTTTCCCTGCCCGTCATATTGGTATTTCGCGCATCAATTTATTTACCATGCATTGATGGATCTCTATGTCAAGGTACGGCAAATTGGCTTCGGAAGATCAAGTCCGACGCCCAATACGGACCTGGGGTCTACTACAGCATACACTTACTTGTACATAGAAAGCATGTCTCCCCTTTTAACAGACGCCGAGAATACTGCGGTTCAGGACATGCTAGCTTGATCTCGTGGAATCACCTTGATACCCAGTAACAGGAGTCCACAGTACGAAAGGGGGGGGTGTCTATGAGGTGTCTGACAGGTCAAGGGTGGAATTATAGAGCGAATAGGGTGAGCTAATTCTTCATTCAATGATAGATGTTGGTCTCGTCAAAGAAGCGATAATCAGATAAGGACTGGACGCAGATTCAACGAGGCAAAATGAAGGTCCGAATCTACACAGACATCCTGGAAATCGTTGTATCCAAACATATCTCCCAAGTGCCACCACCAAGGCCGCTTCAACACCAGTGTCCCCCCTTGGCACTCGGCTGAGATAGTGAAGAGAGCAACAGCTAAACAAGACAGAGGCTTCGAGGTCCACCACAAGCATAGGAGAACGCTCAGTTCAGGCCCTTGGCGCGCCGGGCCTTGGCTTCACCCAAGTACTTCTCCGCATCGTCGAGCCACTCCTGCATCGACTGATGCTTCGGCTCATCAGTCATGAAGGAGTTTTCAATGTACCTCCCAGCTATATCAACTGTATTAGCCGCATGGCATTTCCCGCTTCAGAGGTCGCTATGTATATCACAGGTGTGTGTGTGTGTGTGTGTGCCACAAAAGGGCAGATCCATACCGTATTCCTTCAGATCGTTTCAGGACTCTACAATGGTCTCAAGCTGCCTCTGCTCGAGCAGCATCGGCGGAATGCTCTCCGCACTGTCCCCGAACAAGTCGTAGAGCGTCTGGAGGTCGGCACTCATCCCGGCCCAGGCTCCCTGGAGCGCCTCGAGCGTAAGAATGGCAGGTGCAATAATCTCGACGAGGTCCGAGACTTGGACCTTTGATGTTCATTGGAATGGACCCCTTGAGTCAGTCTTGCCTGGTCCCGTCAAGGGTGAGCGTGTTTGGGGATGCTGCGAACTCACCTTCATGGAGAGGTTATGTCTGCCTGCAAGGTCTGGGCAGCGAATAACTTTGCTTCCTCTGCGTCCAGAGCCTTTTGGACGTCCTTGATCTTCCTCTCTAGTTTTTCAATGTCGCCTTGCGCCTGGTTTGCTACGATTGCACTGGCAATAGTGCCAATGGGTACACTATACGATGCGGCAAAAGGTTTTTCATGTCCGCTTGCCTTGGAGAGGAGCCAGAGGGAGAGGAATGAATATGCAAGTGGGATGGCGGTTGACCTACACCCAGGAGTAGTATGCAGTCTCTCGGATGGTTGCATGGTCTGTCAACATAGCGAGTCAGCCGCCGCGATGGCAATGGCTCCTAGCAACGAGGCAGCGAGGACTTCGCCTGCGCCGATTCTTGCTTGAGCGTCTTCGATCGCCGTCCTGTCCTGGTCGATTTGGGCCTGCAACTTGTCGATGTTGTTGCCTTCTTTGTTCAAAAGCCCTTGCAGGGAATTTCCGTCACCCTGAAGCGTGGTCCCGTAGACCTTGCAGTTATCGTGGAAGGTGCCCAGGGCATCCAGAGCTTTTGCAACCTGGTCTTGGATGAGCGTGATCTTCTTCTGCTCGTCGTCAATCGCTCCCTTGATGCTCTTAGATAGGTTATCAAGCACTGTCTGATCTGGTGCAGGCTTGTCCTTCTCATCATTGTACTGGCCGACCCATTCCAGCATGGCTTGATAATAGGAGCTTGTCCCCGTTCCGCCGGCGAGGACGGCATACGTCTTGATTATGTCGGCGAGAATCGTGAGCTTGTCCCAGGTTTCGTCCTTGAACACTATGCAGTCTTCGGAGATCTTGTTACCCGGAGACAGAGTCTCGTCAGCACGACCTCCTCTCATTCGGCAAGAGTATCAACGAACCTTGGTATACGTGGCAATCAGTTTGTCAATCTCGGCTCAGACTTCGGTACTGATCACGGACGTGTTGACGAGGCCCAGATAGCGAGTGTCTTGAGTGCGATCGGTTGGGAGCAGTTTCCCCGTCCACAGGAACCTGCAGAGCGCGTGCATCTGGCCGCGCTCCAGGATGAAGATCTGTTCGTCATCGCTTCTGTCCCTGGGGTCGTGCGGCTTGATATTCAGCTTTTGGTCATGCTTGCCGATGAGCATGCCCCTGGGAAACCAGACGGTCTCGTCACCGATGGGCAATTGCTCATCCAAGGCCTCAAGAGCAAATGGCACGTCGGCATCTTTACCCTCACCCCCGACAAAGCCCTGGCAGGATCCTTCTACCGGGGGGGGGAGCCACTACCGCCTGAGCGGCCTGGATCCCACCCTCAGGGGCGCTCTCCCCAATCCCGATGCCGCCAAGGGTAAAGACGGCATGGTAATTGTTCATCTGCAAATTACCACGTCTGGAATCTACCAAGACATTCAAAAGAGTCAAATCTTCCGCTTCGCAAGCCTTCCCCAGGTGCGCCAGTGCTCGTACGAGCTCAAAGCGAATGGGGAGAGGGGCCAGACGAGGGACGATCCCATCTTTGAGACAAAGTTTCATGCTGAGCCTACGCCGTCTACGCAGTGGAATATTAAGCTGTTGAATCCGGAGGATGTGGATCTGAGTGGGTTGGTGGGTGTTGATGTGAACTGGAAAGGGCATGTTCGATTTGACCCCCAGCGGCGGCCGGGAGGCGGCCATGAGCACTCGTAGGCTATGGGAAGCTTTGCATTGTTACCAGAGAGGCCAGGTATCTTCAGAGCTGGACACAACCGACTCTCAAATTGGATATTGAAGAATAACATGCTTTTGACGACACCGTGTCTGACTCCTATTAGAACTCTCGTCCGGTGATGGCTACATTTAGTTTAGATGAAGCCCATGTATCCGACTACACACCTGTCAAGCAGTAAAACAAAACACCATCTTATGTATGTGTTACGATTTGTCCACAGTATAAAGATGAATAGTGTCTGGTCACTTACATCAACGATCCGCGGTCATGTATCAGTTCACGCCCTCCTTGACCCAATCTACTCTTGATGTGTAAGTAGATCAGCATACACATGAGTGCAGTCTTCTGGTTGTCAGTCTCCCGATCATGTCATCATCTTACGAGAACAGTCGGGGAACTGAAATGCAGGTCTCAGCCTGCATAACGGAAGCATTGCTCCTATCGCCGGCATTTCTTCCAGCATGAGGGCCATGGCACGGAAGTGAGCTATCCGACGACGTAAAGCATCGATGAGGAGCAACAGTGTGCCGAATACATGTCGTGAGATAGAAATACCACTAGATCCTTTGTTTATTATCCCGGAAAAGGCGGTCGTATGGCTCTAAGAACATCTTACAAACGAAGTCCGGTGGATACATGACTGGGTTTGCGAGGAGTATTTTGAAATCTACTTAATCGTTCGCAACAGCGCTTATTTTCGATATGAGAAAGCTCCAGGAACATGTGCAGACGAGATTTGTACAATTAATTGTATGATGAAGTCTATCAAGACTTGACTTTCAGAATTTGCCAATGTACATATCCAATCGGACATCGATGCTTCCCAGTATCTCCCGAACAACACAAGATCAGAGGCGAAGCCGCACGATTCTTCACGGGTTATTAACATCACCATCTGGTGACCACCACTAGCACCGCTCTCATCCTTCTGTGCTATAAAAACACAATGTATATATGAAAGGAGAAATCTTTAAAAAAGCTCCCAATCAACTCCGGCCACGAAGGGCAAAGACAAAAAATTCCACAACGCCCAACTTGACTTCATCTCACATGTTTTTCATTTTTTTCGTATAGAATTTGGTAATTTATCATCCACGGCGCCGAATTATGGCTGCCATCTAAGCAAGCTCATGCATCTGGCCATGGTGGTTATCCGACTGCGCCGGCGCCTCGTGAATCACATTCTCCTGGGGCTGGTACGCTCCAGGGCCCGCGGGAGCCGCGTAGCCGCCAGAGGGCACCGGGCTGGTACTTGACGGCGCAGTGCTGTATCGAGGGTCCACGGGGGAGATGGTCTGGCCTTCGGGCGAGGTGTAGTATCCCTGCTGCGGAGGGTACTGCTGAGGCGGGTATTGCTGCTGTCCGACGGCCGCGGCGAACTTGGGGTCGTAGTACCCCTGAGGCGTCTGCTGCACCGGGGGAGACTGGTAGTTGGGGGGAACCTGGGGCACGGGCTCGTGCGTGCCGGACTTGGCCTTGTTGCGGCGCAGGAGGAAGAAGGCGGCGAGGCCAATGAGACCAAGGCCGCCAACACCTCCGACGACGCCTCCAACAATGGCACCCGTGTTCGAGCCGCCGCCGCCGCTTTTACTGCCACCTCCATCTCCACCGCCACTGGTGGTGGTTGACTCCGGGCTGGAAGAAGTATCGCTAGAATCTGGTGATGTAGTTGGAGTGGTGGAAGTAGAGTCACTGGTGGTGGAAGCATCGCCGGTCAATGGAAGAGGAGTAAACTTCCTGGAAGCCTCGCCGCGGTAGGTGGTCAGCGCAGCCTGGACACCCGTGATGTCAACATTGTTGCAGAAGACGTCCATGATGTCTCCCGGGAAGGAAATCGTGTTGCAGTACGGCAGTAACGAGTTGGTGCTGTCAACCCACGTTTGTTAGCCAGTTCCCCCAAAGATTTTGGGCTTTACGAGACGAGATGAGCCAAAAGACATACCACTTGAGAGTGAAAGTGTCAACCGCACAGCCATTGTCACACTTGCTCTGGCTAAAGTAGCCGTTGTAGTCGATGCAGACGTTTCTGGCATTGCATTCCTCGGTGTTACAGCAGGCGACATGTCCCGGGGCAGTGGACGAGGTGAAGAAGACGCAAGTCGCGCCACCACCGCACGTGTATCCCGCGCCAGCAAGGCCGGAGATGAAGCCGCAGGTGTTGTCGGGGGCAACATAGACCGTCTCGATGCTCGACGTTGTGCCGGCTCGGCGCTGGATAGCCTTGTGGAATGGGAAGTCGGGCAGTCCAGTCGGCTTGGGGGAGAAGCCGTCGATGGCATAGCCCGAGGCAGGAGTTGCCCTGGGAAGCTGGTTCAGGTTGCGAGCATCAGCAACAGCCAGAAGGGCCGCAAGAGCAGCGGCATAAACACTCGTTGCCTTGTTCATGATGGGCCAGGCTGCAAGAGGGGGGAATCGCGATTCAGGCACCAAAGATGGACAACGCCACGGCTCAGAGGCTGGCTTCACCGAATGCTGAGCACAAGAAGGAGCAGGAAGAAGAAGGGGGAGAAGGGTTCGATTTTCTTTTTGGGGGGGCACTACCAAACGGTTTTATTGCACCAGCAATGGCACAAGCGGACCAACCCAGACGAAGAGAGCAGCGAATATGCCTGAGCTACTGCGGCATGCCTCTTAGACCCCGTCGGCCCTGAGGAATCGTAGCTGCCCAGCGGTCCTGCTGGCATCGACAAATGGCACAACTGCATCCTGCGTCCTCCGCTCCATTCAGCCTCAAGCTAGCAACTCTGCTAGCTCGTCAAGACTGGCTGTAGCATGACATGGGTGCCGTGGGAAGAGGTGCCATTGTTGCAGGATGTCGTCTCGTGGGATTGGTGGCTTGGGTCGAGCTGAATGGCTGCAAGACGCTAACAGCAAATAGATCCTAGATCCATCCGACCACCAACCAGTTGTGCACCTGGCCAAGCGACAGGGGGTGCGGAAGGGCGTCAGCTCCCCCCATGCAGGAGAGGTGCGGAAACATGAATCTGCGGATTGTGGTGATTCAGAGCCCATCGCTTGCGCACATATAGGTCGCAGTAGCACTTGCTCACAGCAGTCGCCTACGAGGAGTTGCTGTGATGGGCCCCTAGAATCGCCGACGAAGCGGATTAGAGCAAAGCTCTGACGTCTGTAGCTCAAGCCACCAGATCGGTGCCCTTGCCTGCCCTGGCTTGTCTTGCCGCAAGCGCAGCCGCAGCCGCACGTTGGTGCGCCATGAACATGAACCCCAAGAACCCTTCTGGCAATGGTTGCCAAACAAAGCAGACGCGGCATGATCAAGCCCCGCCATACAAGACGGCTTCGCTTCGCTTCGTCTGCTGGACATGGCAAACCGGCCATTTCTCGTGAGCCGCTTGCCCGTCGGCGACAAATAAAAGCCCTTGCTGCCTGACTGCAACAGCGCCCTTCACGCATCGAATCAGGACATCCGTATCGCGGCGTCTCTCTCTATCTCCGTCATGGCAGCACCGAGGTCCGGAACTCGCAACTGCGTCGATGCCGCTCTAAATCGGGAACAACCTTTTATCAAGGTTGTCGAATAGGACGGAGGAATAATTGTGGAAATGAGAGGGGGGGAGCGGCACAGCTGCTGGTGGTAACGCAAAGTTGAAGCGATCAGCGACACAGCCTGTCTAGCAGACAACTGGCCCAGGCGACTAAGCGAGACTGGGTCAAGGCTGTCGTCGCGCAACTTGATGCCCTGTTAGAGTCTGCCACGCCTATCGCAGTCTTTCAAGAGAGAACAAGCGGTCGAGGGGTGGTTGTGGCTTTCTGTCTCGGTTGCGAAGAGGTTTTGAGTCGAGTTGTTGCGAGTGCTGTTGTCAGCGTCAGTAAGACACAACCACGCACAATTCTTCGTCTCGGACCCGACTCTCTATTTCATCCAGGCTTTCCCACCTCAGTCGTCCATTCCTGAAAGGCTGCCTGGCCGGACCATCCAAGGGCGCAATCTAAGCCCTCCACGGACATCGTCTTTTTCCTCCGTTCCTCTTTTTACCGCCATCTGTAGCTCACACAGCCGTCACGAAGCTAACAAAGACCCTAGCCGAAGGAGTGAGCCGCCTCTCTCTCTGGTTGGCCCCTCACAGGACCCTGCAAAGCCCCAGCATCCGAAACTCGATTGGAGAGTGAGGCTGAACCAAATGGTCAAAGACAAGTCCGACAGGGATCGGCTTGCTTGAGAAGCAGTCGAGAGTGGAACAGTAAATTGCTCCGATGACTTGAAAGAATAGAGATGCTATTTCCGTGTATGAAGTCAATCGGTCAGCACCTTAGCTCTGTGCTTACCCGTTGTGCGTATTACTAAGCATGGGCTGGATTCCAGTGTAGGGTAAGGTGGGTGAGGAAGTTTGGAGTCGTGATTTGCTTCACGCAGACGCCAAGAGGAGGGCATCACGTAACCAGGTCAAGCATCAACAACACTCGACCCAGACGTCTTTGGGAATTCGCAAATCGTCTCGATATACTTATAAGAGTCTATGCCAGGATCCATCAGGGTGTGATCCTCGTCTGCTGCTTGTAACAAGGCAAAACCACCAACCCCCAGATTCCATCACAAATAGCGGCATCGTTCATCCTTACACCCACGCCCAAGAGCCGCATTAGCGAGCGCACCAAAGCAGAGGTCGAACAACACCAGAAATCCTGTCTCAAAACGCCACGTGCAAGGCACGGCACGGCACGTAATAGCGCACAGGTAGCCCTCACAGCCGAACCACGCAGAAGCAGGGTGCCAACCCCCCCCCCTCTCCCCTTCGGCTGGCCCTATCATCTTACACGCCTTCTTCTTCTCCTCCTCCTCCACACCCTGCAACTCTTGTCTTCACCAAAGGGCGTGCTTCAAACAAGTTCAGCTGGCATCTGGATCCGTATCTTATATATCTACCTGTTGCTTCCAGGAAACGTGGGATACAAATGACGGACCTCCTCCACATCCTCCCTTCCTTTCCCCTTTCCGCCTTCGCCGCCCTCATCCCAACCATCGAACGACACGCGCTCACGACCACCGACCTCCTCACCATCCACCCGGCAGATCTAGCCAAACGGACTCAACTCCCCATCATCGACCTGCGTCGCTTCCTCGCCGCCATCCAGGCCTCATTAACCGACGACCTCCCCCCCAGCAGACCACTCGCACCACCACCAGCATCATCCACCCCGGCATCATCCTCAACCGAAGACAAACACCCAAAGCCGTCAACATCTCCTTCCCCCTACTCAAACCACTTCATCAGCACCCTAGACGATGGCCTAGACGCCGCCCTCGGAGGCGGCGTCCCCGTCGGCCACATCACAGAATTCACCGGCGAAAGCGGCGTCGGCAAGACCCAATTCCTGCTCTCCCTCTGCCTCGCCGTGCAACTCCCCCCTCCCCGCGGCCTAGGCAAGCAAGCCCTCTACATCTCGACGGAATCCGGCCTCGCAACCAGGCGGCTGGCCCAGATGCTCCACGGCAACCCCGTCCTCCAGCAAGCCCGCGACGACGACGCAGGGACGCCAGCAGCATCTCTCGACGCCATCCACAGCGCCGTCACCCCTGACCTCGAGTCCCAGGACCACATCCTCGAGTACCAGGTCCCCGTGCTGCTGTCGAGGCACGACATCGGCCTCATGGTCATCGACTCCGTCGCCGCAAACTACCGCGCCGAGTTCGAGCGCCAGGGCTCCTCCTCCCACGGCTCCAACATGGCCGCCCGGAGCGCCGAGCTCATCAAGCTGGGCGCCCTCCTGCGCGATCTCGCCCGCAGGCACAACATCGCCGTCGTCGTGGCAAACCAGGTCGCCGACCGCTTCGCCTCATCCTCCACGCCCTCCTCTATCCACAGACCTCCCGCCCATCCTCACCTCGAAAGCCCCCTAGCAGCACGGAGCATGCCCCCTCCTTCATCAGCCATCCTCCCAAACCTCTCCAGCACGCCCACATCCTCCATGCCCATGCCATTCTCCTTCCCAGCAGACGACGACCCCGACCAACAACAGCCCCATCAGCCATCCCCCCCGGCCCTCGCACTGGACCACCAGCAGCGCTGGTTCACCGGCTGGGGCGACGACCCGCGCAGCTCGTCCTCCCTCAAGACGCCCAGCCTGGGCCTCGTCTGGTCGACCCAGATATCCTGCCGCGTGGCGCTCTACAAGAGACCTGTCTATGGTCGCCCTACAAGGATCGCGGCTCCCCTCTCTGCGGATGATGATGATGTTGATGTGGGGGCTCCGACGCTCAAGACGTGGAGGAGGTGGATGAAGGTCGTGTTTGCGCCGCATGTGGCTGCTTCGGGGCAGGGCATTGAGGGGGCGACCGAGTATGAGGTTACCATGACGGGGCTGAGGTCTGTCAAGAGGGACAAGGATAAGGCGAAGCATGTTGTGGTGAAGTAGAGATCCGTCCTGAAAAGTTGACGCTGAGTTGCGATATAAGTGTATTAACAAAAGGATTGAGGAGCACGAGATATTTACGAGTTCATCAATATAATTCGCTTCTATTGAGATGATGTTGCTTTGTATATATATAAATACATTTCTGCTTTATATACCCTTCTCCACCACAGACCACAGCCGCGTGTTTCGGCTGATTCCCCCTATCAACTAGGATGAGGAAACTCATCCTCCAACTGCAGCCTCACACCTACATTCATGCTAATCAGCTCCTGCACCAACAGCTTGGCCGCATACGGCATCTGCATCTTGGTCACCTCCCTCGTGCTCTTGCACGTCCCGCAGTAGCCCCTATATCCGAACAGCCCGCACTGCTGGCAAATGTCAATCATGACGCCGTCCGAGCTCAGCATGAGCCGCTCCAGCAGGAGCTGCGAGGCGCCGTACGCAATCAAGCAGTCGCGCTCCATTTCTCCCAGACGGAGACCGCCGTCGCGCGATCGACCTTCGGTGGGCTGGCGCGTCAGGATCGCCCGCGGACCGCGCGCGCGCGAGTGCATCTTGTCTTGCACCATGTGCTTCAGGCGCTGGTAGTAGATCGGGCCGTTGAAGATGTACGCCTCCAGGGGCTCTCCGGTGATGCCGGACGTGAAGTAATCTTTGCCTTCCCACGAGAAGCCGTGATCGACCAGGACCTTGCTCACCTGCTCGACGGGATGGGACCGGAAGGCATCGCCAAAGCCGTACTCCTTGCGGCCGTGGACGATGGACGCTTTGCCAGTCAGGCACTCCAGCAGCTTGCCGACCGTCATTCGAGAGGGGAAACCGTGAGGGTTCATGATGATATCGGGACACAGTCCGCTATCGGCGAACGGCATGTCCTCCTGGTCGACAATGATGCCCACGACACCCTTCTGTCCGTGGCGAGACGAAAACTTGTCGCCGAGCTCGGGTCTACGCGTCTGTCTCGTCTGCACCTTGATGACCGTCGTGTCCTTTTCCGTCTGCGAAATCATGACCTTGTCGATGTAAGCAGGGTCGGCGATGCGGTACGAGACGGCCGTGTCGCGGTACTCGCTGGGGCCACGATCAAGCCCAATGCCTGTCGTCGTCATGTCGAGAGGAGTCTCCTTCTTGACCATTGCCTCTCCCGAGTGGATTCGCTGACCGACAATGGCCAGGCCATCAGCGTCCAGCGCTTCGTGTTTCTTGATTCGTCGCATAACGCCATTATCAATCTCATTGAGCGGATCTCCTATTCGTTCTCTCCTTCCATTGGGATACTTCTGAAGCTCAGTCGTGTACTTGCGGAAGACCTGACAGCGCCCGAATCCTCGGTCTATTGAGGCCTTGTTCAACACCAGAGCGTCTTCGATATCGTATCCAGAGTACGACATGACAACGACTGTGGCATTCTGCCCAGCCGGGAGCTTGTCGTAATGGATGAGCTGGATGGTCTTTGTAATGACCATGGGCCTTTGCGGGTAAACCAAGGTGTAGAGGAGAGTGTCGATGCGGTTGAATTGGTTATGTGCAATGGCACCAATGGCTTGTTTACCCATGGCACATTGGTAGGTGTTTCGAGGCGATTGGTTGTGGTGAGGAAAGGGAATCAGTCCGGCAACAGCACCCAGCAGCGTGAACGGCTCAATCTCCAAATGGGTCGTGCTCATTGTGACTTGGTCTTCATATATCGTAATGAGCGCATCGTTTTCCTCGTTGACGTCCAGGTACTCGACAATGCCCTTTGTCAGAAAGTCGTCAAACGTGACCTTGCCCAACTGAAGGAGACGGAGATGCTCCGGCTTGAGCTTCTGCTTGCCGTTCTTGACAATAATGTACGGCCGACAGATGCGGCCTTCGTCTGTGGCAATGTGGATTGCATTGAAGTGTGAGTTGGTGTGGATGCCAACAAACGGCGAGATCCAGCCTCGGCGTCGCATTGTGCGGAACCTGTGCGTGAACCTCTTGGGGTATCTGGTGAGCGCAAACGGAGTACCGTTGACGTGGATGATGTAGGAGCCCTCGCGGTGCATCTCGGCACCGGAGAAGTTCCTAATCGGCTCAACGCCCACGTCAAGGGTGAAGATCCACCTCATCACAGGCGCCTCATCCACGTTGGTCGTGATGTGCGTCATCAACGCAAGGTTCTTCACCAGACCACACGCCTCACCTTCGGGCGTATCGGACGGGCAGAGCATACCCCATTGCGAGGGCTGCAGAGCTCGCGGCCCACTCACTTTCCGTGTCTTCTCAAACTGACTGCTAATTCGTGTCATCATGCCAAGGGCGCTGATGTAACTGAGTCGACTGAGGACGTGGGTGACGCCGGCTCTGTTCATGTTGAAACGCTTGACGCTCCAGTTCCCTGACTGGATAGCCCGATTGATCCCCAAGCCGATGCTGTTGGCATGATTGCTAATCATGTGGACAGCGTCCAACGGCACAGCTCGGTTGTTCTTCTTCAGAAACTTGTCGATGGACATCTTCACCTCGCTCATGAACCTCTTGAAGAGATCTTCAAAGAGGAGCGAGAGCAGCTGGCCAGCCAACTCCAGTCGCTTGTTACCAACGAAATCTCGATCGTCCACCAGTTTGGGATCTTGTGATGCCATGAGAACTCGGCGCGTCATCATGGCCACGTAGATGGCCTTGGGGTAAAAATCGAGACCTTCGATGGGCACGTGTGCGATGATGAGGTTGGCCAGCGCATCCAGTCCTTCTTCGACGTTGTTGCGGCGGGCCTGCGCGCCAAACTGGCCCTTTCGAGAACCCATCTTGACGCGCGACCCGATGTACTCCAGGGCTTGCTGCTGCGTAAAGATGCCGGCCTTGGCGGCCTCGTCAAAGTTGACTAGGAATTCGTCCTGATATCGGCCGTCCGAGCCTGCCACAAGCTGCATAATCTCGTAGTCCGAAAGGCCACCCAACGCCTTGAGGACGATGACGATGGGAACGCCCTCGACCAGGATATTGTGGGTGAGGACAATCTTGTCCTTCTTCAGCGTAACGTACGTCTTCGACTTTCGCTCGTGGGTGGAACTCGTTACGGATGCGGAAATGACATTGTTCTTCTCGTCGGCCTCGACAATGACGCGGTTCTTGCTGAGCTGCTCCTGAATCAGAATGACCTTTTCCGTCCCGTTGACGATGAAGTAGCCACCGGGATCCAGCGGGCACTCGTTCATCTGCTCCATCTGCGAGTTGTTGGCTCCGCTGAGGCGACACTTGCAGCTCTTCAACATGACGGGCATCCGTCCGAGCGGCACATTCTTGCGCACAATCTTTTGCTTGTCGCGGATGTAGGCAATGTCGACAAAGATGGGCGCGGCGTACGTCATGTCGCGGAGTCGGCATTCCATCGGCGTGACTTCTGTCCGGGATTTGGAGTCATTGTAGTCCAGGCGGCGAGGTCGGTCGACTCGGATATCGGTGAACCTAGACGCAGGCAGGTTGTTAGCCTTTCCGCGAGGGCAGCCGGGAGCAAGGTCTGAGCGTACTCTAGCCAGAAGTTGCTGTCGACATCGCTTCGGATGGTGCGGTTGGCGCGAACGATTTCCTTGATCTCGTGTTCGACAAAGAAGTTGTATGAGTCAATGTGCCTGGCGCAAAGAGTTAGTTATATAAGACGGACGTAGACGCTGCCATATCAGCTCGACGATGTGGATAGAGCTATGCGTACTGCTTCACGAGACCTGGAAGGGCGTCAGCACCGGCATCGTCACAGTAACCACAGAACAGAAGAGAGTTGCTCACCTTTGACCTTGAGGAATGCCGGCAGCAGCTGGAACTTGTCCTCCTTGGTCGAGATGGGATCCGTCAGCTTCTTGCCGTTGTAGAAAGGCTCCAGCAGGGCCTCGAAGCCGTCGTCCATCAACGGCATCTTGCGTGTCACCTCCAGGGATTCATGGACCGGCGGAAACGGGCGAGAGTGAGTGTAGCAGGAGTCTTGAAGCTGTGTCGTCGGTTGATGGCGGAAGTAAGTACGTATGTAGTTCTTGGATATTTTTTTGCCGCCGATTGATAATGGCGATATGGATAAGCAGCTCTGGCGACGAAGAAAAAAAAGTTACTGCCGCGGCGAGGACAAGTGGGGCGTCCACGTTTGTCAGTTCTTGGTGGGGAGGCCCGAAAAGGTGCTGATAGCGGCCTATCAGTGCATTTGGTGGGGTGTCGGTGCGCCTGGAATTCAACGACACTCGACAGTTGAGCAAAGAGAGGCGCCAAAACAAAAGCATCATCCTCGATTCGCGCGTTGATACAGCTCCAACAGCACGTATAAGCGCGCATTGTACCATATTCTGCTGCAACAAGATAGAACACCACGTCAGACGGAGATGGACCAGCCACACACAACAGGCGGCCTCCTCTCGCCGCCAGAGCTCTCTCCCCTAGAGCAGGAAGTCTTGGAGGAGTATGACCGGTTGGCGACAAACATGAAGACTGTACGTTTCCCATTCCAACAAACAAGGGCCCCAAGAACTTGATGACTTTCCCTTGGAGTTTATATAAGTGACGCGACAAGTCCCGAGTCAGTTGATCTTGCTAATATAGGGACCAACCCCGTTTTACACAGCTGGCAACTCTGCTAGACGACCTAGCATCCAACCCGACAGTCGGAATCCTAGATGGCCTGCGGGAGCTGGAGCGCAAGACAAGTCTCGCGTTTACGCTGCTCAAGGCGAGTGTGTACAGCATTGTGTTGCAGCAGGAGATTGACTGGGGCGGTGATGGTGGTGGTAGTGGTGATGGTGGTGAGCAGGAGCATGTGAAGGAAGAAGAGCTGTGATGCGTGGGGTGAGAGGAAGATGGCTGCTTGACCGAGGCAAGATTTTTTGAGGACGAGATTCTGGAAGGAGATTGATGAATGATACCCTGAATAGAAAAGGTTCTATACGTACGACGTTTGATTGCCTCGTTGATGAATGTAACGTTCGGTCAATCTGTAATAAACTCTTGTTCATGTGCTTGTAACATGCATGTATATTCATTTTCAGCGTCATCGTACTTGTACACAGAGCAGTGCATCCCAGCAATCACCACTCCCTCCCCCCCCCTCTTCTGTATGTCTAACAACTAGTCATCTCTTTTTTGTTTTACAAAACCCTCATTTTCTTCTTCTTTTCTTCTTGTCCCAAAAAAAAACCCGTTTAATATACATTGCCTCCATAGTACACCTTCCGCACATCCACCATCTTCTTCCCCCGTCCGATGGCAATCTCCTCGGGATCGACCTGGTTCATCAAGGCGTCATACGCCGCCTTGACCGAGTTCATGGGGTTCTTGGACCGGGGCATGCGCGCCGCAATGTCGTGGATGCCCGACGCGCGGCACATTTCAAAGATGCGGTGCGGGCAGCGGAGACCGAAGCCTGCGGTGATAGACCAAATGTCAGCATGCACTGGTCTTATTCCAAGTGTGTGTAGACTAATTGGGGTGGGTGGGAAAGAAGCAGGAAGTGAAATGGGAGAAGAGGGAGAAGAAGAAGAAGAAGAATGATTTCCTTACCTGGAGGACGGGCAAACAGCTCTACAATGGTGCCCGAAACCTTGGCCTTTGCGTTGCCGTAAATCGTCCGGTTCTCGTACCGCCGAATGGGCTTCATGTTGCGGATAGCCAGCAGCTGCGCCGTCTCGGCCGCGAGACCGGCCTCGGTGGACTTTGCGATGCCCAGGCCCAGCCGGCCGTTGCCGTTGCCCGCGATGGCGACGATGGACGTGCTGCGCACCTTGCCCAGACGGGTCTGGTTGGTGACCCAGCGCGTGACGAGCACCTTGCGGTAGATGGACTGGATGTCCCGCAGCGACATGCCCGTCAGCCGCTTGATCTCCTGGTAGCGGCCGTCGTCGTCCTGGCCC